>NC_067480.1:20444715-20597215 GCF_947179515.1 Apodemus sylvaticus
AGCCTTGTGGACAGCCATCTTCAATCGCATAGCTTGCAACTCAAGTCTTACACAGTCCTCATATATCCCTGGATGACGTGAATGGGTGCGTCTAATTCTGGTAAAGGCCTCTACACTGATGAGAGAACATGGCTGACTACATGCATTCTACATTCTTGAGACAAAAGAGACCGACTGAAGACAGAGGTGGTGGTGCATACCTATCATCTCTGCACTCAGGAGACTAAGAGGACTCAAGTTCAGGCCAGCCTGGGTTAAATAGGGAGACCCAATTTGACAAAACAAATCAAGCAAACAGACAACAAAGTCAAAAGGATCCACAGACACAAATTACTGTCAATCATGGTACATAGGCAAACACAAGTTGGCCTGTCGGACCCTACCAATATTTTAAATGTTTAGATAATAGTTATCTTAAACTATTCTGTTGGGGTATATTTTGTGAAGGTGTGTTTCTGTCCTTCCTAACTAGCCTAAGACACACTCTGATTGGCTTTAATAAAGATATAAAATAGCTGGCCAATAGCTGGGCAGGAAGTAGGCAGGACTTCGGGGCTGAGTGAGGGCCTCTGGGAGAAGAATCTGAGGCAAGATTTGCCAGAGTGACATTGTCAAGGATGGACATACTGAGTAAGTGAAAAACAAGTAGTGGCCACGTGGCAGACATGAATTAGAAATGACAGGTTTATTAAATTAGTTGAGCTAGCTGGGAGGTAGCTTTGCTGTGTGCCTAAACTTTTATAACGAAGTCTCCATGTGTGTCTTTATTCTGTGGCAAGCCCAACAATACTATTCAAGGAAACAGTGTAACTTAAGATTCCAATTAAACTCTGTAAATTATCAGTAAGTCAATTCTTTCTTTATTGCCTCTCAACCCCAAATCCATGTTCCTCACCCATACTCTGTGGTGTTGGGGCAGGCCACTGAGGAGAATCCGAGTCCAGTGACTTCCTCTGCCCCATGACATTCACAGCACTGCAGCCCTGGCCTGCCGACCTCTTCCTTTAATAGCACTGAACTTCACCATCATCCAGTGGTCTGAGCCTCAGCTTTGGGGAAAGAGGCCTTTCCAAGTTTGTACTTCACTGTTTTCTTTTCCTTGGCTTTAAGGGGTAGCTGCTCAGTACAACTCTTGTTCCTGTGTTCTTTAGCACTGCTCCCTCCTCCCAGCCTTTCAGCCAATCTCTAATAACTAGTTAATAGTTATTTCTGTTAAATATCCCAGATTAAGATCCTAGTGTAGTCTAGTGTCTTTCTCCTGACTAGACCATGAGTAACTAAGTGGACAGACTCTAGAAAATACCCCTGCACTGGGCAGCCTTGACATTTTTAGCTTGAATAGAGGACCCCAAATGTGGGGCAGGAAAGCAAAGCATGGTGGCACTCTTGCAAAGCTCTAATGCTAGCATGACTATAGCAATGCAACAGATAGCAGAAGCTCTACACAACCAGGAGAGTCTTACAGGGTGAGAGCAGCTTCACAGAATGCCTACGGGTACCAACCTGCACTCCCAGATAGATTATCAGCACAAAGAAAACTTGCCTGTCAATGGCTCACAGGTGAAGCAATGGGCCTGAGACACAGAACCTGAGATAACCTTCCTACTGGAGAGACTACTTGACTTATAGAACCTGAGGCATGAGCAAAGTACAGACAGTAGTGAACTACTCTCCCATTAGTGAATGAACTTGCTAAAGTCTCCCCACTGAACAAGAACAAGGGTGTATCAAGAATGATTACACCATTAGCTTTACTACAACCTTGCTTTCTCAGTGCACTTGCACACAGCATGTCATACACAGGGAAACAGAGAAACAGCCTATTAATTGATGCTTAAGATCTAGACAATTAACACAGGATTTCCTTTTATTTCTTATCTTTCTACTCAGAGAACAAGGAAAACCCAATGGCAGTTTTGGCTCACAGAAGGCTCTCTAGGGAAACCAGCATGGTGTAATTCCCTTATCTCTTCTTTATGAATACAAGGGCAAGTACATGTACATAAAAACAGAACCTGCCATTGGTATGCCCTGCCCCCTCATTTCTAAATTTCAGCCAGGTTATAATCAGCTTACTTCAATGTAAGAACCTCCTTTAACAGCCAATCCTTGAACAAGGGCTTTGCTTTGAAGAGAAACACTCTGAGTACTCAGATATTCACACACAAGCACAGATATTCAGATAGCCACTGAAAAATAACTGAGGCAATTGCCACCATGAAATCAGCACAAGGCATGACAAGAATCTAGAAAGTGTCACCAAGAAAGGTGATTGGGAGAGACCTTGTATGTCTGCATGTCAGCTGTGGCCTTGGGTAAGAGGAGTGGGGCAGCCAGGTGGTGGTGCTTTGTGCCTTTAATCCCAGCAGAGGCAGGCAGATCTCTGTGAGTCTGAAAGCTAGTCTGGTATACAAAGCTAGTTCCAGTATAGCTAGAGCTATTAGAAAAATCTATCAGCCACCAGGCTGGCTTCAAACCCAGAGAAATACACTTGCCTCTGCTTCCCAAGTGCTAGGATGAACGATGTGTGCCACTATGGCCAGCTGAAGCAGTTACTTTTTCCATGAACCCTCTGTAAATCTTAAGGCAAATTAGTCCTGAGACACCTGTGTTAGCACATGAACATGCAGCATATGGACATGATAACCACGCAGAGCACCCTCTGAACCTTTCCCAGGGACAGCACATTTCAGAAAGCCAAGGAACTGCCAGTGCAAGCATAACCCAAACAGGATACCCTGCTTGTAAAATAATAGACATCTAGAAATATATGACATTCCATAAGAGAGACAAACAGAACGCTGTCTCTGGAAAACAGAGATGACTATATTTGTACCCTCTGCTTTCTGGGAAAATCTTGGTTACTTTCTACACCTAAAAGTGAAGAATAATAGAATAAAGCAATTTTATTAAATACAAAAATCTCACGATGTAACTCAGGACAGTCTCAAACTCTCAATCTTCTTGCCGTAGTATCCTAAGTGCTAGGACTGCAGGTGTCCACCACCATGCCTAGCTAGAATTTCCTTTTTAAATGTTAAAAGGAACTAAATATAAGCAGGCTGATGTGAGCTGCAAAGGCTCCATGGCTAAGGTGAAGCTGAAATAGAAAAGCATACATGGAAAAACAGAGAGGCTTTCTGCCCACGAGTGAACGGGGAAAATGAGTTGGGGCGTAGAAAAGAATGACTGGTGACAGGAACTTGTGATGAGTCTTACTGAGGGGGCCCTCAACAACATGCAACCCACCTGTTTGCCACTGGGCATGAAACACTGGAGAAGGGCACACTTGAGGACCACATGGCTGAGGCAGTGACCAGGGTAGGCCTCAAGCAACTAACTTGCCACCAGGTCACTGGCTGGTTACCCTGGGAATGATGCCATTTTGGGACTCAGTGCTGGTCTCTGTTCTTGGCAGATCTGGCACTCGGCAGCATATGTAGCCAGGCCAGCCTTCTGAGTGGAAGTTGACATTACTGAGCCCATGCATAACCTCCATATCTGCCATCATGGTCACTCTGTTCAGGAGCTCACTGCCCAACGCTCCAAAGTTCCTCCCCAAAGAACATGGGCAGTTCTGTTACAATAATATCCCACTCCTGGTGCCAATCCTGCCTAGTTTGGGTTACTACTGGTAGGATGAAACTTGATTACCAAAAGCAGCTTGGGGAAGAAAAGGTTTTTTGACTCACATACCCTAAATTGCAGTCCACTGAGGGTGGCAGACACCATGGAGGCAGGAGCCATGGAGGATGCTGCTTCCTGGATTGCTCCTCACAGCTTGCTCAGCCTGCTTTCTTGAAAAGAACCACCCCCAAAATTCTGGCAGCCCATTAATATCTAATCAAGAAAATGCCTAGCTGGGCAGTGGTGGCTCATGCCTTTAATCCCAGCACTTGGGAGGCAGAGGCAGGTGGATTTCTGAGTTCGAGGTCAGCCTGGTCTACAGAGTGAGTTCCAGGGCAGCCAGGGGTACAGAGAAATCCTTTCCAGACAGAACACCAATAAAAAAAACCAAAAAAAAAAAAAAAATGCCTGACAGGCTTGCCTAAGAAGGCCAGATTGTACAGAGGCATTTTCATTGTCAACTGAAGCTCCTTCCTCTCAGATGACTTTAGCTTAGGTCAAGTTAGCATAAAACTAGCCAGGACAACCTGTGAGGACTTGGGCCAAGAATGTAAGCACTTGAATTCCAAAAGAACACAAAAAACCAGAAAGGGTAGTGAGAATTCAAAAATAAAAATGTAGCTAAAATAAGTATAAGAACTTCTTTCTTGATCACACCGTAAAAAGAATGTAAAGAGGTTATGACTGGGGCTTGTAGCTCAGCTAGACAGCTGCCTCTAGTGATATCTGGAGAGCTCCTTTCCCCTGCTGCTGCTCCTGTTGTTGACAAAATAAATCACACCAAGTGCTAGAATCCCCTAGTGCCCAAGGACAAGATAACCTAACTCAGGGCTACTTTTTCCCTCTTCACCTAATTGTTTTCATGATTCCAGTTATACATACATAAATATAGAATAGGTATTTACCAATAAGTCATAAAGACATTTCTCTTAAAAGTAACTGTTTGGCGTGGTGGTGGTGGTGGTGGTGGTGGTGGTGGTGGTGGTGGTAGCAGCAGCGCTTACCACCACCCAGAACTTGGAGGCAGAGGCAGGCAGATTTCTGAGATCAAGCCAAACCTGGTCTACAGATCAAGTTCTGGGGCAGTCAGGGCTATACAGAGAAACCCTGTTTTGGAAAAAGTTCAGCATTTATTAAGGACAAAAGCAAATCTGAATACAAAGAGATGGATGTGTATATATTCATGCATGTAGGTAGGTGTGTAGGTATGGTGTTTTCAGACAGGGTTTGAAACTCATGGGTTTCTCTGAAACACATGCTGTAGACCAGGCTGACCTCAAGCTCACAGATATCCACCTGCCTCTCCCTCCTGAATGCTGGGATTAAGGGTGTGTGTCACAGCCTGGCATATTTATTTTTTACATAAAGTATTAAATCTTGTCCCCTTCTGTTGCTTCCACCCCTTTCTCCACCTGTCCTTTCTGCTGGGGCAGACTCTTGGCTGCTCTGCTCTAGTGAAGACACTCATGTCCTGATGCATCCAAAAGAATCCGCTGCACTCAGAGCAGTTGGTAAGAACCCCCTCCCACTGCTGGAGTCCCAGAGTTGCTGCTGGGAGCCTGGCGGACTTGCCACCCATCAACCACCAAAACCCCTGCCCTCCTAAATACCACTCCCCTTCCTTCCTTTCTTTCTGCCCCTTCCACCTCTGCCTGTCCCTCTGCAGGAGTGTGGAGTGGCCTGAGAGCTCAGGTAGGAACACCCCTGCTGCTCAGAGGAATCCATCTAGAACCCTCAGGCAGGAGCCTTCTGGTTTCTGTCTCTGGCTGGGGACCATCCTCTGCCACACTGTGCCATATCCAGGTGGCACAGGGAGATAGCTAACCTCCTAGGACTATGGAGAGGCCTGAGGGTACAGAGTTGATCCTGGGCCACAGAGCTACACACACAAATACCACCACAAAAGAGCTGGTCTCCCAGGAGTGCCTACATACCTGTGTGCACAGAGAGAGTGGGAATCCCAGGAATACAGATACACAGGCTTGCAGGACAGATAAGCCACAGTCAGAGACAGCAAGACCAGCTAACACCAGAGATAACCACAGGGCAAAAGGTAAACGCAAGAACATTACCAACAGAAACCAAGGCAACATGGCAACATCTGAATCCAGTTCTCCTACAACAGCAAGTCCTGGATACCCTAACATACTGGAAAACCAAGATCTGGATTTAAAATCACATCTCATGATTGAGGACTTCAAGAAGGACATAAATAACTCCCTTAAAGAAATATAGAAGGACATGGGTCAACAGGTAGAACTTAAAGAAGAAACACAAAAATCCCTTAAAAAAATACGGAGAACATGGGTCAACAGGTAGAAGCCTTTAAAAAGGAAACACAAAAATCCCTTAAGAATTATCTAAAAATGTAAGTAGAAACAATTAAGAAATCACAAAGGGAGACAACTCTGGAGATAGAAAACCTTGGCAAGAAATCAGGAGTCATAGACGCAAGCATCAACAACAGAATACAAGAGATAGATGAAGAATCTCAGGCGCTGAAGATACCATAGAAAACACTGACTCAACAGTCAAAGAAAATGCAAAACACAAAAAGTTTGTAACCCAAAACATCCAGAAAATCCAGGACACAATGAGAAGACCAAACCTAAGGATTATAGGTATAGAAGAGAGCAAAGATTTACAACTTAAGGGACCAGTAAATATCTTCAGCAAAATTATAGAAGAAAACTTACCTAACCTAAAGAAAGAGATGCCCATAAACATACAAGAAGCCTACAGAACTCCAAAAAGATTGGACCAGAACAGAAATTCCTCCTGTCACATAATAATCAAAACACTAAATGTATTAAACAAAGAAAGAATATTAAACACAGTAAGGAAAAATGTCAAGTAACATATAAAGGCAGACCTATCAGAATTACACCAGAAACTATGAAAGCTAAAAGATCCTGGGCAGATATCATATAGACTCTAAGAGAACACAAATGCCAGCCCAGAGTACTATACCCAATAAAACTCTCAATTACCATAGACAGAGAAAACAAGATATTCCATGACAAAACCAAATTTGTACAGTATCTTTCCACAAACCCAGCTCTATAAAGGATAATGGGTGGAAAATACCAACACAAGGAGGAAAAAATACACCCTAGAAAAAGCAATAAAGTAATCTTCTTTCAACAAACCCAAAAGAAGATAGCCACACAAACATAATTCCACCTTTAACTACAAAAATAGCAGGAAGTAACAAGCACTTTTCCTTAATATCTCTTAACATCAATGGACTCAATTCACCAATAAAAAAGACATAGACTAACAGACTGGATAAGGAAACAGGACCGAACATTTTGTTGCATACAAGCCCACTTCAGTGACAAAGACAGTCACTACCTTATAATCAAAGATTGCAAAACAATTTTCCAAGCAAATGGTCCCAAGAAACAAGCTGGAGTGGCCATTCTTATATCGGATAAAATCGACTTTCAATGAAAAGTTGTCAAGAAAAAAATAAGGAAGGACACTTCATACTGGTCAAAGGAAAAATCTGCCAATATGAACTCTCAATTCTGAACATCTATGCTCCAAATGCAAGGGCACCCACATTCATAAAAGAAACTTTACTGAAGCTCAAAGCACACATTGTACCTCACACAATAATAGTAGGAGACTTCAACACCCCACTCTCATCAATGGACAGATAATGGAAACACAAACTAAACAGAGACACAGTTAAACTAACAGAAGTTATGAATCAAATAGATCTAACAGATATTTATAGAACATTTCACCTAAAGCAAAAGAATATACATTCTTCTCAGTACCTCATGGTACCTTCTCCAAAACTTGACCATATAATTGTTCACAAAACAGGCCTCAACAGATACAGGTATACTAAAATAATCCGACGCACCCTATCAGATCACTATGGTCTAAGGCTGGTCTTAAGTTCCAACAAAAACAATGGAAAACACACATATACATGGAAGCTGAACAATGCTCTACTCCATGATAACTTGTGGTCAAGGAAGAAATGAAGAAAGAAATTAAAGACTTTTTAGAATTTAATGAAAATGAAGACACATCATATCAAAACTCATGGGACACAATGAAGGCAGTGTTAAGAAGAAAACTCACAGCTCTAAGTACCTCCAAAAAGAAAATGGAGAGAGCTTACACTAGCAACTTGACAGCACAGCTGAAAGCTCTAAAACAAAAAGAAGCAAATACACCTAAGAGGAGTAGATGGCAGGAAATAATTAGACTCAGGGCTGAAATCAACCAAATAGAAACAAAAAGAACTGTACAAAGAATCAGCAAAACCAGGAGCTGGTTTTTGAGAAAATCAACAAGATAGATAAACCCTTAGCCAGGCTAACCAGAGGGCACAGAGGCACTACCCAAATTAGTAAAATCAGAAATGAAAAGAGAGACATAACAGAAACTATGGAAATTCAAGAAATCATCAGATCCTACTACAAAAGTGTATACTCAATAAAATTGGAAAATTTAGACGAAATGGACAATTTTCTAGACACATACCAGGTGCCAATGTTAAAACAGGATCAGATAAACCACCTAAATAGTCCCATAAGCCCAGAGAAAATAGAAGCAGTCATTAACAGTCTCCCAACCAAAAAGAGCCCAGGACCAGATGGGTTTAGTAGGGAATTCTATCAGAACTTCAAAGACGACCTAATACTGATACTTTTCAAATTATTCCACAAAATAGAAACACAAGGAACACTGCCCAATTCATTCTATGAAGCCATAATAACACTTATACCTAAACCAAACAAAGACCAAACAAGGAAAGAGAAGTTCACACCAATTTCCCTTATGAACATTGATACAAAAATACTCAATAAAATTCTTGCCAACCAAATTCAAGAACACATCAAAACGATCATTCACCACGATCAAATAGGATTCATCCAAGGGATGGTTCAATATATGGAAATCCATCAATGTAATCCACTGTAAACAAACTCAAAGAAAAAAAAACACATGACCATTTCATAGATGCTGAAAAAGCATTTGACAAAATTCAGCATCCCTTCACGTTAAAAGTCTTGGAGAGATCAGGAATTCAAGGCCCATACCTAAACACAGTAAAAGCAATATACAGCAAACCAGTAGCCAACATCAAACTAAATGGAGAAAAACTTGAAGCAATCCACTAAAATCGGGGACCAGACAAAGCTGCCATTCTCTCCCTATCTATTCAATATAGTATTTGAAGTTCTAGCTAGAGCAATTAGACAACAAAAGGAGGTCAAAGGTTGTCTTAGTCAGGGTTTCTATTCCTGCACAAACATCATGACCAAGAAGCAAGTTGGGGAGGAAAGGGTTTATTGAGCTTACACTTCCACAATGAAGTTCATCACTAAAGGAAGTCAGGACTAGAACTCAAGCAGGTCAGGAAGCAGGAGCTGATGCAGAGGCCATGGAGGGATGTTTCTTACTGGCTTGCTCCCCCTGGCTTGCTCAGCTTGCTCTCTTATAGAACCCAAGAGCACCAGCCCACAAGGGGCCCTTCCCACTTGATCACTAATTGAGAAAATGCCCCACAGCTGGATCTCATGGAGGCACTTCCCCAACTAAAGCTCCTTTCTCTGTGATAATTCCAGCCTGTGTCAAGTTGACACACAAAACTAGCCAGTACAAAGATATATAAATTGGAAAGGAAGAAGTCAAAATATCACTATTTGCAGATGATATGATCGTATACTTAATTATGGAGACAAAGTGTGGGGCAGAGACTGAAGGAGAGGCCACCCAGAGACTGTTCTACCTGGAGATTCATCCTATAACAGTCACCAAACCCCGACACTATTGAAGATGCCAAGATGTGCTTGCCTAAAGGAGCCTGTTACAGCTGTCTCCTGAAGGACCCTGCCAGAGCCTTACAGATACAGAGGCAGATGCTAGCAGCCAACCATTGGACTGAGTGAGGGGTCCCCAATGGAGCAGTTGGAGGGAGGAGTTGGAGGGAGGACTGGAGGAGCTGAAGGGGTTTGCAGCCCCATAGGAAGAATGACGATGTTGGCCAACCAGGTGCTCCTAGGCTCCTAGGGACTAAGCCACCATCCAAGAGGTACACATGGTTACAGACGCAATTGTGATCTAGGAATGCCTTGTCCAGCATTGGTGGGAGGAATGGTCCTTGGTCCTATGAAGGCTTGATAGATGCCCCAGCATGGGGAAAATGAGGCAGGGTAGGTGGGAGTAGGTTGGATGGAGGGGCATCTTCTTAGAGGCAGGGGGAAGGAGAATGGTTTGGGGATTTTCTGGGAGGGTGGGAAAGTGGGAATATATTCTACATTTACATTTCAATTACATTACATTGAAATGTAAATGTAGAATATATTCAATAAAAAAATGAAAAAGAAAGAATTAAATCTTGATTGAAAATTTGATATTGCAGGACACAGCATCTTCAGTGCTTCTCAGGACTGAATGATATCTGAATTTCACAGTCATCGATGCTGAGAATGATAATTTGCATCGATATATAACACAAAATGGAAATATGTTTACAGCCATTTCAGAAAGTGAAATTCTACAAAGCTCACTTAATATTTTAACTGAAACTCAAGTCATCAACACAAACATTCTTATAAGATGTAATCCAAAGACATACTAATTTGATACCCACTGAAAAATAATGATAGGAAAGTATTTAAAACCATTGTTTTCTATAAGTCATTCTATTTCTATAGATACAGAAAATTTTGCATATATAATAATAGCACTGCAATTTATGCCATACAGCGGCCTTGAGTCTGAGTTGAGGCTTCTCAGGCAGGGTTTCCTGGCCTTGCATGGTGTGAGGTATACATGACGCTTGAGAAGCACACACGTGTTCAGAACCAATGCAGCACTGATGTCCTGCAGGACACCATGGGTGAGCTTGCATTCACTATGCACATTCAGGTTGAATTATTTTTTGGTCACTGTGCTTCAAGAAATCTTTAAATGTTGCCAAATCTTTCACAATCTGTGCATTCAGTTATATGGCTCCCATATGGGGTTGTTACACACAACTAAAGAAGCTGGGAATCTATCCAACAGATTTCACTTCTATACCCTCTGCTAAGATCCTGAATCCCTGTGGCATTCTCAGTGTTTAAACCATGTTTAAAGGATCTTCAGGGGTACCAGGATAAGCAAGGCAACACTTCCTCATTCTCCATTTTATAGCCTAACTTTATCAGGTGTCATTACTTTCTAACCAAGCACAGAGTGGCCTTGGGTGTGTGCTGGTGTCAGGCGGGGAGGCTGGGCAAGGGAGAGTTCCAATACCACAACTGAAGAGCTAAAACTAAGAATGCCAGCGCCTCTGCCATGCACCACCCAGCCACATTCCTAGCGTTAGGATTAAAAAAAGAATCAATTTTCCATGACAAAATCATAGGTTTCAAGATCTAGGGCAGAGTCATGTAACAGCAATGTATCCTAGAATCTTCTAAGAGCTTTTGCAAAACACCAACATTATCCCCCAAACTGAAGATGTTAAATTACTAGCTTTTTCTTCTGAGGTCAGACCAAAATGAATTCTAAGGCCTTTTATTTGCCATATTTAGGATGCTCACGTGGGAGAAATGGCAAACATCTGTCTACAATACTTTCTGGAATTCTGACTATTTTTTTCTGGTCAGAATGAAAGCATTAATTTTTTTACTGGAACACAAAATTTGTATTCTAGCACGGAATGTTGTGACTGAGAATTTGTCTTTGTCACACAGTTAAACTAATGCTTATGCAATTGATCTTCTGTTTGTTTTGATAGGGGTCTCCTTTGTACACACTGGCCTTGAACTTGATGTGCAGCGGAAGATGACCTTGAACCTCTGGTCATCCTGAATGCTGGGATGATGGGTAGTGATTACAGGTTTTTACATGTTTAGTACCACATTCTATTTATGCAGTGCTAGAGATCAAACCCAAGGCTCTGGGCGTGACAGGCAAGCATGTTAGCAATGCAGCTACATTCTCAGCCTGGTTCTGTACTTTTTTTTTTCTTCTCCTCCCTCTTTTTTAAAGACAGGGCCTCCCTATGTAGCCTTGGCTAGCTTGCCTCTGCCTGAGTGATGAGAATTACACCTGGACATTTTTATTCCCTAATCTGAGAAAATGAAAGCCTGTCCTAAAGGTTTTGTATACTGAAAAAAAATATGGAGTTGTGTTAACAAAATACCTGAATCCTCAAACTTGATCCCCATTTCTCAGTGAAAGTAGAGGACATCCATTCCATCTACATCCTAGATCTACATCCCAGACCTCTCCTTCTTTCCTCCTCCCTCCCTCCCTCCCTTCCTGACAGTCTTTCTTTTTTAGACATTTCATACGCTACTATTTATTTTCTGTGAGTGAGTGTCTGCATACCACGTTCGTGCCTGATGCATGCAAAGGACAAAGGACAGTTCTGACTCTGGGACTGGAGCTACAGACGGTTGTGAGCTGCCATGCAGGTGGAAATAAAACCTTTATTACTGAGTGAGTGCTCTTTAATACTGAGCCATTTTACAGAGACTTCCCAGGTCTTTTTATGTTCCCCTGGTCTGTCTGGAACTCGAATTTGCCTGCCTCTGCCTTCCCAGCTGGGAACAAAGGCTTTTGCCACCAAGCCCAGCTCAGGACCATTTTTTGTTTTGTTGTTGTTTTTTGTTTTTGTTGTTATTTTTGGCTTTTTGGGGGCAGGGTTTCTCTATGTAGCTCTGGCTGTCCTAGAACTCCCTTTGTAGACAGGCTGGCCTCAAACTCAGAGATCCACCTGTTTCTGCTTCCTGAGTGCTAGAATTCTGTCACTCACCTTGGCTTTTGTTTTTTGATACAGAATTTCACTCTGAAGCCTTGGTCAACCTGGTACTAACTTCAAATTTATGGCAATCCCCCTGCCTCAGCCCCTAAAGTACTGAGATTTTATCACTATATCTATATTTGTTTGCTTGTCTGCAAGGTTTCTAACGTGGTGCTGAATCAAATTTAGGGCACAATATATAGTAGCAAGTGCTCTACTGTTGAACCATATCCTCAGCCCCAATGATTCTTAGGATCACTAAATGCTACTTTTGCTGCAATACTAACTTTCAGGTAATAGAAAAGTTATCCCTTCATATTAGCTCCTGAGTTTTAAAATAGCAAATTATGAACCAATGAAAACATACCTGCCCTAGACATCCTGCCCCCTAGTTTGGAGTCCCTAATCTCTTCCTTTACTATGAGTGATAGAGTTGAACACTGTCTACCTGTCAGTGCCAGAGCTGAAAGCATTACTACAGCATTAGCATTTGTACAGCTTAGCATACAGGACAAAGCAAGTTGATACATAACTTTCTTCTATGAGGTTCTAAAATAAAGTTATTGCTCTAAGTTAAGATTCTCTAGAGATGAATCCAGATTTCAAGGCTGATAACGAACCATACAACTCATTTGATGAACCATAACAAACCAAGACATTCCTTGATCAGAAAACCAGCTGGAGTGGAAACTCCTGGTTTGTCTGGAAAGTCTCTTATATCAAATGATGGTTTGCGAGGGCACACAGGTGAAAGGAAGTCTTGCTAAAGAATACACAAAAAAGAATGTTTTCATGAAGCAGACGCAGGCAAGAGGATGTTTTGATATAGTAGACATGTCAAGGGATGTGTGATGAAGGAGGGTAACTATGGCCCCACAGACGGTGGGAGCTGGAGCCCTTGTTTTTTTGCTCCACCTCACTATTCTTTGCTAACAACAAGCATGTACTGGTTGGTCTTACATAGCATGGCTGAGCTCCACTTGTGGTGATCCTACCATTGAAAGAAATTCTCCAAAAAACAGCTTGAGAGGTTCCTGTGGCAGCTTGCCACATGCACAGCTGCAGGCGGGCTGGAGAGCCTTGCAGTTTCTTCAGGATTGGACTAGCTGCTGGCTCCTGTGTGGTGTCTGTCTGCTGAGAGGCCTAGACTGGAGCTGCTAAGTCAATATTTGGTGTTTGTTACAGGACTGAACTGCTGGCAAAGAAGACTGAGCTCAAAGAACTACTGCTAAACAGGTCCTCTTCCCTCATATCCTAATAACTTTTCTATCCCACTACCTCTGGTAGGTGATGGGTAAGAGGAGCTGTTCATTAAAGTAGGCTGCATAAAACGTATGCCTACAACTAGACTAGCCTTTGGAATATAACGAAGTATCACATCTTTTAAGAGCCAAAAGTCTATTAAAATAAGGATAATAACTGATGCCTACATCCACACACAGGGTGGAATCTGCAGTAAACATTCCCTCCTTTTCTCCTGCACCACTACAGTAAGTGCCTTCGTCAAACAGAAGCATTTCAACCGAGTCACAGTCACTGTGAGGAGCCATAAGCTTACTTACTATCTTATAAAATCCTGGTAACTAAGTTTATTTCTGCAAATTATATCTATGCACAGGAGGATCAAAAGCCAACTCTACTGGACTGGACTGTTGGTGTATCCATGAAGTATTTGCGAATGGATCCAGCTGCTGCTGACCTGTGAACTGAACTGCCAATTTCCAGAAGACACAGATGGGATTTGCTCCAAAGAACCTTTCTAAACAGGTCCACTTCCCCTGTATCCTTTCTTTCCCACTATCCCTGGTGGGTAGTGGGCTACAAGGAAGTTTAAAGTGTTTAACATTAAAAATATGTTTTTAAAAAATTAAAGTTACAGCCTAGTTTTAAAGTAAATTTAAGGCTGGATATGGTGGCATACACCTTTAATCCCAGCACTCAGAGGCAGAGGCAGGGAGATCTCTGAGTTTGTGGCCAGCTTGGTCTACATAGCTACTTATAGGATAGCCAGGGCTACAGAGAGAAACTCTGTCTCAAAAATACAATTAAATAAATTTTAAAAATTTAAAATAAATAAAATAAACTTAAGGCTCAAAACTAAAACTCTTTAGAATGGAGGCTTACTTCAGTGTTTACAACTATATATCTCATTCAATTAATTAACTGAGACAATGAGAGTCTTCCAGATCAGAAAACAGCCACTGACTGACCTTGGACAAACAAATACCACATACATAAATGTCAGGAATGAATATATGTGCTATAAATAATATGTATAGTTTTTATATATTATATATATACTTTTTTTGTTTTTGTTTTTGTTTTTGTTTTGAGACAGGGTTTCTCTGTATAGCTCTGGCTGTTCTGGAACTCACTCTGTCGACCAGGCTGGCCTCGAACTCAGAAATCCACCTGCCTCTGCCTCCCAGAGTGCTGGGATTACAGGTGTGTGCCACCACCACCCGGCAAGTAAAATCTTAAATAACGAGGAAGGGGATATTTTGATGGAGGTTCAGGGGAAGCCATCCAAAGGAAGTGACATTTTAGCAGAGTCCTGAAAGACTGGTAAGATTTAGCTACATAAAGAGTGTTGGAAGAAACACGGATGTGTGAGCTTATTAGCTTATTAGCTGATTGCTGTGACAAAACAACATGACCAAAAGCAACTTGGGGAGGAAAGGGTCTATTTCACCTTACAGCTTATAGTCAGTCCATCCCCCAGAAGCCAGGGCAAGAATTCAGGGCAGGAACTGAAGCAGAGGCAATGGAGGAACATTGATTCCTAGCCTGGGCCTCATGGTTTGCTCAGCCTATGTGAACAACTCAGGCCCTTCTACTCAGGGGTGGCACTGTCTGCAATGGCATGGGTCCACCCACATCAGTCATTAATCAAGAAAATGTACCACAGGCTTGCTCATAGCCCAACCTTGTGGTGGCATTCTCTCATCTGAGATTCCCTCTTCTCAGATGACTCAGATTGGCTTGTGTCAAGTTGGCAAAAACTGGCCAGTGCAGTAAGGCATGAAAGGCTGGGGATTCCTGGATGCTGGTGTCTGTGTTTAGAGGGTAGTTAGTGAGAGGTTATGATGCATTTCCCAAGAGGAGTTGGGCAATGGTGGCACATGCCTTTAATCTCAGCACTCGGGAGACAGAAGCAGGCAGATCTCTGTCAGTTCCAGGCTATGGTTACACAGAGAAACCCTGTCTCAAAAAACTAAAAAATAACAAACAAATATAACCATTAACAAAACAAAACCCCAAATCCCAAAAGGAGGGCACTCTGAGATCACACAGCTTCACAGGCTATGTTAGGAAATCCATATTATATTCCGTGTGCCAGAAGACAAGAAGACGTCATTGAAAGGCTGTGACCAGAGGAATGGTGTGATGGCAAAAGACTGAGAAGTGAACAGGCAGGAAACATGACTTGAAGCTACAACCTTTAGCTCTTGGAGACAGGTTGGTTATAAGGGCAATGATGAAGGGCCAGCTAAAACTAGCATGGGTCTTCCTGACATGTAACTGTATGCAGAAACTCTGACCAGCCAAGCATGGCTGGATTCTAAATAGCAATTGTGCATGAGGGGAATAAAAAAACTAAATCAGTTACCCAGTCTAGTATTAGCCAAATACCAAACTATGCCGAGGCATTATAAGAAAGATCCAGAGCAAGTATCCCCTCATGAGCTTTGTGGTAAAACTCCTCCAGAAGATAGATCCAGCCATATAAGTAAAACATAAATACTGATTTAATATTTTAAAGCCATGCAATGTAATTCATAATATCAACAGAATAAAAGAAAAGCAAATGACCAGGCTGCAGGGATGCATGACTTTTGTCCTGTACTCAGGAGGCAGGTAGGCCTCTGAGATCAAGGCCAACCTGGCCTATGAGCTCTAGGCCAGCCACAGCTATAGAGTGAAACTCTGTCTTAAAATGGAAAGTAATAACGAAAAACAAGTGATCATTTCAGTTAATGCAAAAATTTGGCAAGTTTAACATGGTTTTAAAGAGGAGAGAACTCTCACTTAACTAGGAAGGATGGAAAACCAACAGCAAACAATATACTTAACTATGAAATTGTGTTTTGCCTTAAGATTAAAAGATAACAGTATCTTCTCTCAACAGCATTGGAAGTTAAAACCAATGTAATATTACAGCAAAAGGCACAGTGATTAAAAAAGAAAAAAACTGATTTTTTTCACAGATAATCTGATCATGTTGGTTAAAATATTAAGAATACAAAAAGCCAACAAGAATAAGAAAGTGTCTCAAGGAGTTGTGTTGATTTGTAGAACCCTGTCTTATAACAGAGGATTCATTCAATGCTCTACCTGAGGGGCAGAAATCATATTATGAGTCTTGGAGGCACTTGGTAAACTTTGCTGTGATGTGTCTTTCAGTGTTTTGGTATTCACAGATTCCACTGGGTTCTCTGAGAATTTTAAGTGTAGGTGTTCTAGGGCTGCACAGACACCTTGGCTATATTTAATTTGGGGGGGCCTTCCAAATGGAATGGGTGCTTTTCCTGTAATGGAACTTTTCATGGCTCTTGCTGAGCCTAACTCAGGGTTCTGGGGTTGTAAATAATCAACAGTCACCAAAGTTTCCCTGAGCAGGTGGCCTCTGAGTTCACGGTCTCAAGCCCAAGAAGTGTATGGAAATTTGGACAAGAACACTAAATGTCCACTTACTAAAAAGTAAGGAAGAGTGGGAGTGGCTACAATGGAGGATAATGTTTTCTTTTAATTCTCACTCTAGCTCAGGCTGGTCTCCAACTTGTGGTATGTCAACTTCAGCCCCCTGAGTGCTTGGCATATGTGCACACTACCATGTCTACTGTTGCATTAAATAATGATTTAATGTTATACTTGAGTTTGAGGTCAGCCTGGACTGTACATGCAATGAGTTCTATGCCAACCTGGACTACAGAATAAAACTATGACTCAAAACCAAAAATCAAAACCAGACAGACAGAGCATGACAGGGGTCAGACTAGTTCTTCTAGAAACCTGCATAACATCTCTAGATGAAACTAGGATGGTTTAAAATCACACAAGTAAGCTTTCGTCCTTCCCCAGGGCCCCCTCTTCTGGGGTTTTACAGCACACTGGCTTTGGGTTTGCTGTTGTCCCAGCTCCTCCCACTGTGGAGGCCTGAGTCAGCCTGTCCTGCTTGTGCTAACTCAGGCCACTGTCAGGGCTCCCTCACTGGCTCCCTCTGTCCTTGCACACTGCCTCAGGAGTAATTTCCTACATGCCACACCCACTGGGATGGTTGGAAAGGAAAGTTCAAAGAAGAATGCGGAGAAATCAGCATGCTTGAACACTGGTGATGGCAACAAAGAGTAGTACCCTGGCTTTTGAAAGCAAATTGGTGAGTCCTCACATGACTAAAACTTGGGGAGTTACCAAATGATGCTATAATTTGGCTTCCTTGCCCACTGCCAAAATCTTTTACATGCATATTCATAAGCAACATTATTTAGAGCCAAATGGTAGTATATATTTACAAATAGAATATTTTAGTTACAAATTATTCTTAGCTATATAGTGTTCAAGGCCAGTCTGGGGAACAAGATCCTGCTTCTAAACACAAACCTTATTGTTAACCTGAAGAAGTTCTGTACTAACAATGCAAACTCTCCCAATGTTAGCACTCACTGTGCACCTTCTCACAATTCCAGGCCTTTTGACACTATACTCTCCAGTGCACACTGCCTTCCAATGTCACTGTACACTGTGTCCAGGTGTCAGACCCTTACTGGGTAATACCTTCCAATGCCAAGTTCACTGCACACGGCCCAGGGTGTCAAGCCACTCCACAGATCTGTCTGAGATCATTGTTGTACACTAATTCCCAATGTAAGGCTTTATCTTTCCTTTCGGCGTGAGGCCCTCTCTGTACAGTACATACAGTTGCCTCTGACTGTGTAACAATGTCCACATGCTTTCTTCCTAGTGCTTATTCAATACTTGTGCCAGCTCCCTGAGCAGAAGGACTGATGCTCTGCTCAGACAGATATGCTGATACACCTTGAGGCCACACGGCATCTTTTAAGGAGACAGCAGAAGCCCAGACACCTAGCTGGTAGAATGTAGAAGGCAGGGGTCAAAGCAGATTGATCACAGATTGTATCCTTCAGCCAACCTTTTAAAACATGGAGCCAAACACTTTTAATCCCAGCACTTGGGAAGCAGAGGGCAGGTAATCTCTTTGAATCCGAGGCCAGCCTGATCTACAGAGCTAGTTCCAGGATAGCCAGGGCTTCCTGAGACAAAGAAACCTGTCTTGAAAGTCCAAAAGACCAAAATATAAACAAACAAACAATAGAAACAGTGAGTCCTATCAGAATTTTAGCTGAAAGTTAACTTGGATTTACTATTTCCAAGGACTCTGCTGGATAGTTATCAAAGCAACTTTTGGTTACTTGAATACACAACATAATCTCTTATAGGAATCTGGTACAGAATTATTTCACTTTAGAAGAAAATATACCTTAAAAACCATGCTTCTCACCTCAACGTCAAACAGTTCTACAGTACCGTCCAGCAGCTTGACTCTGAGGCGCATGTGCTTCTCCTGCATCCTGGGTGAGAGGCTCTGCTCTGGTTCCAGGGTACTCACTCCAATGGAGCTCTGGCCGCCCAAGCGTGTCCCTGAAGTTGGTAAAGCTCTGTATGTTCCTTCTATCTCTCCCATTCTTCATTAGTTGAAAGTTAAGGAAGCACTAAAACAAAAACACACTAAATAACTATATTATAATAACTATAACAATTTTAGATGATTAAAAAAATCAGTGGGTTCATAGGAACCCACAATATCATTTTCTCTTATCATCAGAGCAAAAGTTTTTTTCTCTTATACATACAGTTATAGCACAAAATGAATAAAACCCCTAATTATATTTCCAAGGTGCTCTGAGCTAGACACAGAGATTAACAGAGTGACATCATTACCATTCACCTGGGAGGAAGGGAAAACCTATGGCTACCTCTTGTCCTAGCGCTGCTCAATACCCAGCATGTCTCCCTTCTTCAGCCCAGTCATGTGTGCTACCCATTTGGTCCAAGTGTTAGACAGTGTCCTTTCTAGTGAAATTAATAGGAGAGCATCAACAAGTGTCTGGCATCTTCACAGTAATCTGAAGCATCAATGGACCTGTCTTTGACCCTGGCTCAGTGTGCAAGAGTGCTAAAGTGCGTGAAAACAGACAGACCTGTCTTTGCCAGCTTTGTGCTCCTTGCATTTTTCTAGGGTAGGTCAGTTTCCATGGGTCATTAGGGAGGAAATCTGTACATGGCACCAAAAGACAGCCCAGAGAAGGACCTGGTGAATGCAGGCCCTGCCCCAGACTATTCTCATAGCATACCCCACCTCAAAAGCACTATTATCTCTATCTAGATCATTTAACAGATGACTCAAAGGCCAAGGGTCAGGGTTGTTTTCAGTTCTCCTTACTGCACTAAAGGAAAAGTCTGGCTTAAAGCTGTTAAGTATAATAGGTAATTTCTTCACTGGTTTTTGTTTTAGGTTTTTTTTTTGTTTGTTTGTTTTGTTTTTTTTTGTTTTTTGTTTTTTGTTTTTTTCGAGACAGGGTTTCTTCTGTGTAGCCTTGGCTGTCCTGGAACTCACTCTGTAGACCAGACTGGCCTCAAACTCAGAAATCCACCTGCCCCTGCCTCCCAGAGTGCTGTGATTACAGGCGTGAGCCACCGCTGCCCAGCAACCTTACTGTTTTAAACAAAGACCAAGCTAAGTATCAACTAGAATCTCATAAGACTGTTTTTTCCTGTACTAAGGGATTTACTACTATGGAAATTTTCCTTCTTTAGAATGGTATTTATGTTCGAAAATGAAAGAAAATTTTAGAAATTAAGGTAGGGATGTGCCTCAGTTATTACAGTGCATGCCTAGCATGAACAAAGTCCTGAGACCTATCATTTAACCCAGGTGGTAGCACACACCTAATTCTAGGACTCAAGAGGAGGGCAGGAGGATGGCTCTAAGTTCAAGATCATCTGTGGCTACATAGAGAGTTCCAGACCAGTTTGGTCTATATGGAACTGTCTCTAAAGCAACAACAACAAACACCAACAAAAACAAAATTCAAAAAGCTGGGCAAGAGAGCTCAGGAGACAGAGATGTTGTGAGTTTGAGGTCACATAGTGAGAACTTGCTTTAAAATAGAAACAAAATAAAACAAGAAAAAGCATTTAACAGTAAAACACCATATAACAAAAGATACAGGGCAAAGTGGTAGAAGTGAGACACAGACACCAGATGTGTAACCAATAAAGAATGTAATCTGCAAAACTTACTGATGTCTCACAAATCACTTTGCAAATATCTTCTGCTAACTGTAGTAACTTTTATAGAATTTATCTCACTTGGGCTGGGGCTGTTGCTCAGTGGCAGAACAAGGACTCAGCACAGGACCAGGGTCTGAATAAAGTCCTCAGCACTAAGAAGACACCCGTTCCCTCCTACGCCAACCATTAGAGGGCCATTCCTGTCTTCATGCATACCTTTGTATCAAGCAAACCAAACAAAGGATCTTGCAGACTTTGAATTACATTTGATAAGTTTCTTCATGACTCACAACCAACTCCTCCTTAAATCCACACCCACAAGGGTCTTGGTTGAGAAGTGCTCTGGGCACTCAGTTTATTAAGGAGGCTAGAATCTTTTAGCAAAGCACAATACAAGGGCCTGTCACAAGGCTCAGCAAGTGAAGGCACTTTGCCCAGCCAGACTGACCAGAGCTCCATCCCAAGACTCGCAGGTGGAAGGACAGCACGGACATAGAAAGCTGTTCTCTGACCTCCACAAGTGCACCACAGGACATGTGCATCCACACAGACGCATAGAAATAAGATATGTAAAAACAAAATATAATGTTTGAAGGAGCAAAATGATGAAGTGGTACATAATGGTACCAAGTTAATTTCCCGTCAAAATTCCTGTATAAAGCCAGTTCAAACCAATGAATAAACTAGCTATTTACATGTGAAAGTCAGTTAGCTGTGACCTACCATTCTTTGGAAGCTCTCCTGTCTGGCTGCTCCTTGAGGGCAGGCCTAGATCTCACTGTGTCTGCAGCTAAGTAGTCACTTAGTATCGGTGGCATTAAAGCATCTGCACTGTCTCATCAAGCAGTGTACTGTATACATCAAAGTGTGTAAGACTAAAGACTGAGACGTAAGAGAGTTAGTTCCTACACCATTAACATTCACAGGACTCTACGAAGCTCTGCCTTGGGGCCTACTTGAAGGACATGGGTCAGTCAGGCAGTGTCTCTCTGCCTCTGTTGAGGTCAGCAGCTTCACTCCATCGCATGCTCCCTGCCATGATGTTCTGTTTCACCACAAGGGATCCAGGAGCAACGGGGAACTAATATGGCCTAAACCTAAAAGTGATACAAAATAAAGGCTTCTCTCTTGCCTGCAGCTGTTTTCTCAGGAAGCCTGTGCTAGTGATGGGAAAATGGACTCATTGAGATTAGTTCTTCTGAAACAAGGTGTGTGCTTTACTCTGGTCACCACAACCAACCTCCCCTCAAATAAGGCTACAACTGTGAAAATACATAAAGTCAAAATACATGCTACAGGCTATTTATTTAATTTGTTTTTCTATGCAGTCTCCACGTATTTTTCTATGTATGTATTTACAGACCGGGCTCTGTTCCAGCCCTGGCTCACGGTTCAGGCCATCACACTGGCCCAGCCTCTAAATGTGCTTAGAAGGAGAGTCTTCAGGTTTCCTGTTGTATTTTTTACAAAATAGCTGCATCTAACCATGCAGTTCTAAGAAAATGAACAAAGACAACCATGGGGCCTAGAAGTATACACTAAGATAGAAAAAATGTAAGAAGAAAATGCAAAGGAAGTTACTACTAGCTCGCTCAGATGAGAGCCCCTCACTGAAACAGAGCACAGAGAAAGCACTCCTAGGGCAGACACTATTCACTTTATACAACATTAAACCACACAGTGTGTCATGCGCAGTATCTAGGAGGCTGAGGCAGGTGATCTCAAGGCCAGTCAAGGCTACACGTGAGACTGCCTCTTAACAAGTGCTCTTAACCATCCTGGGCCACGCAGTGAGACTCTGTCTCTTCACAAGTGCTCTCAATCACTAAGCTACCTATCACATGTGTGCACCACCACACCATGTGGCTTATGTTGTATAAAGTGAATACTGTCTGCCCTCTGGCCCAGTGCCTATCTTATATTTTTTATGTGTGTTTTGCCTGCATGTAAATCTTAGTACCATGTACATTCAGTGCTTGAGGAGGTCATAAAAGGGCATCAGATCTCCTGGAACTTGAATGATGGATAGTTGTGAGCCACCATCTGGGATTTGGGAACGAAATGGGGGCATTTTCAAAAAATGTATCTGTCTGTCTGTCTGTCTGTCTGCCTGTGTGAGCTCATGCGCGTGCGCACCACATTATCTACAGGAGTCTGGAAGTCAAAAGAAAGCACTGGATCCTGTGGTACTGCAGTTACAGATAGTTGTGACCCACCCTTGGGTGCTGGGAGCCAAACCTGGGTCTTTGCTCAAGAGCAGCAAGCTTGCCTTCCTCCGTCCTTTCCTTTCTTTTTAAATATATATATTTTGCAGATGAGTGTTTTCCTTGCATGCATGTCTGTGTACCATATGCATGCCTAGTTCCTGAGGAGGCCGGAGGAGTGCACTGGCCCCCTGAAATGTGTTATGTACACTTGTGAGCTGCCATGTGGGTGCTGGCAATCAAACCCAGGTCCTCTGCAAATAGAAATGCTCTTAAACACTCTGTCCCAAAACCAAAACAAATGGAGCTGGAGAGATTGCTCAGTGGTTAAGAGCATTTGCTGTTCTTGCAGAGAACCTGGGCTCAGTTCCCAGCACTCACGGTGGGAAGCTTACAACCACCTATAATTCTACTTTCAGAGAATCAAACACCCTCTTTTGGCCTCCAAAGGCACCTGCATGAGCATGTAACACATATATAAAACAAATCTTTAGAAAACCCTACAAAATTAAGCCATACATTCAGGTTATATGTGTGTATTTACTTAACTACAATAGCTTAGTTCTATCCCAGCTGTAACCTTTATTTAACATTAATGAGTCCATCACCATAAGAACAAAAGACCAAGACAAGCTTGAGGGCTGTCTAAGTGCTCCTGAACTGTGTCCCACTATGGACGCCTCTGCAAGCTCACACACCTTCTGAGCACTGACCTTTGCCTTTCTTGTCGTATTGCTCAAAGTAAGTCCTTCACAGAGCAGCAGCTGAGACCCAGAGTCAGTCCTAAGACACTCCAATTCACACTGGTTTGGATAAGAAATGGCCTGGGGGCACTCTCTGCAGCTCAGCAACAGCAATGCAGCATGAACCCACTTAACAAGTGCTCAGCCTCAAGACGAGACAGAGACTTAAGGTTAAGACTTTAAGGCTCAGTATAATACTAAGTTTAGAAGAGATTAAAAGTAAAGAACTTGGTAGAAAACTGATAGACAACCCCAGTGTTGAGAACACTGGTTAACCTTCATCTCTCATCTGCTTCAGAAGTAGCCAACAGCTGGGCTCTTGCTGTAGAATCACAGGCTGCTTCACTTAGCATCATTCGCTCTTATCTGACATGAGCAACAGTTGGGGGGAGGACACTCTGAATCTGCCTTATGTAAGATAGGAACTAACAGGAATGAACTTCATTTTGCTTTTTGTGTTTATAAATAAATATTAAGGCTAGACAGAAACACGGCAAGACTGCAGCAGTTCTGGGAGCCTACTGTCAACTTCTCCTCTGTCTGGGTACTCCCTGGAGCACCAACCCAGAAGGTCACAGAAAGGCAGTGTAGAAAACCAGGGACCTATGGGGGACTCAAGCAATTTTCCCATCTTTTTTTCCATGTGAATGGAATGCTTTGGAGTCTGCATTCCTAAAAATATCTCCAGTAGCTGGAAACAGTTTCCACCATTTTGTACCATTCACTACAAGTTTGGCTCCTTTGGTTATGTTCCCATTTTAAAATAATAACTAAAAAAACCCTATGACATGTCCTTTTCTACAGCTGGAAAATTCAGCTTAAAAGTTGGCAAAGGCTTTCGTGGTGATGTAACAGCTGTCTACTCTGGTAAGGTGCTGACAGTACAGGAATGTATAGAATGGAATGTGTATGGGAAAGCTCTGCACTAAAACTGCTCTAAGACAGTAAATAAACAAAAGGGGGCTGCCAAGGAACACAACTCAGAAGCCACAGGGTCAGCTTCAAGCCTTGATCTGATTGTCAAGATTCTTGCTCTCTCTAAACAAAGGCGCAGTCTACTGTCTACAGTGAGGAGGTGACTAACATGTTGTTGGTCAGTGAACATCTGCCTTCCTTGAAACCCTGGGTACATAGGGGAGAATTAAGAGGGAAACTTGTTTGCTGCCCAAGCAAACAGGACAGAATATGATACTTACCATATTCATGAAATTTGTCCAACAGGTCTAAAATCTATGTTATGAGCTTAAAAAATAAAAACATTTACATTTGTGTGTGAGTATGTGCATGAACCTGAGACAGAGCATGTGTGTGTGTATCTGTGTGTGTGTCTGTGTGTGTGTGTAGGTCAGAGGACAACTTGTGAGAGTATATTCTCTCATTCTTCCATGTGGGTCCCAAGGATGGAACTCAAGTCAACAAGTGCCTTTATGGGCTGAGCCATCTCACTGGAACTAATTTTCATAGCTGATGATAATGGAGTCCTACCCAGTCCTTCAACCTTGCTATACTCAAGAGATGGAGCCCTCATTCTATAAGTGCAACTAGTAAAAAAAAAAAAAAAAAAAAAAAAAAAAGTAACTACTCGAGTTAATATGTAGAAGCTGAAAAACAATTGTCAGGTTTTATATTACAGGGCAAGGTTCAAGAACTTATGAGAAAGAGCTAGCTAGGCAGACAGGTAGGCGTGAACATCCACACCCTTCCTATACACCTCCTCTCTAGACACGGATGCACTGCCAGAGGGAAGCTAACATGGCTGCATCACAGGAACCACAGCTGGAGGCATCACTACACAAAGGTGGACAAGTGAACGAACCTACCAGCAAACACAAGCACCTCAAACCACAGGGAGATTTGTGAAGAACTTGCTGTGCTAGTGAGTTATTAGGACTTTAAGAGGCCACAGAAGAGCTGGGGAAATGGCCAGTGGGAAAGGTGCTTGCTGTTCAAGCAGAAGGACGAGAGCCTGGATCACCAGGAGTGCCTGTAATCTCAGTGCCAGGCGGGCAGATCCTTGGAGTTGCTGGCTTACCAGTCTTGTTTAATTTGTGAGCTCTAAGTTTAGTCATTTTTCTACTACTGTGATTAAAAAAACAAAAACAAAAAGACACAATGCCCAAGGCAACTTATAAAAGAATGTGGAGCTTACAGTTTCAGAGAATTAGAGTCCATGATGGCAAAACAAAGGTACTGGAACAGGGACAGCTGAGAGCTTATATCTTGACCTTATATCTTGCAGAAAGAGCAAGAAACACTGGGAATAGCAAGAGTTATTTGAAACCTCAACCCCACCACAAGTGACACACATTTTCCAAAAGCTCACACACTCCTAATCCTTCCCAAAGAGTCCACTAACCAGGGACTAAGTATTCAAGTCCACGAGCTTCGGGGCCACTCTCAATCAAAACAACACATTTAGTAAGAGACACCATTTCAAAAAACAAAGTCAATATATCCACACCTATGTGTATACATGCCCATAGTATGCACACACACACACCATACCAACAAAAGGAAGACATCTGTTGGAATGGGGCTGGCAGGTGCCTGGAGAAAAATTTTAGAAGCATCCCACACAGGATCTAGTTCCAACTCTGCCACTGACCCAAAACTGTTATAAGCAGCTCAACTGGAAAATACACTGAAAGTTGATGTGCTTTTGAAGTTAACTAATTAGTACTAATTTATAGTACTTATCAGTTCAAAATAAATATGCCTCATAGAGCTCTATGACCATAGTCCTCCTACCTGGGCATGTCCAAAAGTAGCTACAGAAAGGAAGACTAGCTTCAGACAACCACCACAGAAAACACAAGACAACTGGTCCAAAGGCATTTCCTTGGACAGAGCTGGTATTTATCAATCTTACAGCGTAACCTGTAAGCTGTTGTTTCTGACACCAGATAGATTTATCACTTCCTTTACTTGGTGTTTTAGACAACTACTAGATGTTTTAATTTTATGTAAAACAAAATTCTATGATCAAAAAAACAAAACAAAACAAAACAAAAAACCTCTTTTTGTGGTGGGTCCCAAAAGCATTGGGCAAGTACCATAGGTTCAGGTTGACCCTCAGGTATACCAACAAGCCACCTGCACTCTTGACTCCTTGGCCCTTCTAAGGGAAGAACAACATACTGAAAACCCTTGTTTCTAACCCTCTCTTCTGGCATCATCTGGAGAAAGATCCTTGCAGAATTCTAATCATATGGGTTGGTGACCTGAATAACCCCAGCAAGCCTCACTATCTCAGTGTTAGCTGGTTAGCACTCTTAATTACATCTGCAATGTGTCTTCACTATATAACATATTTCCAGGATGGATTCTAAGAATTAATGGCCACAGAGGCCACAATCTTGACGTAGGCTTTCTACTGCTTCAATAAAACACCATAACCAAAAAGCAAGTTGGGCTTTATTTGGCATATACTTCCATACTGCTGTTCATCATTGAAGCAAGTCAGGTCAGGCACTCAATGCAGGATCCTGGATGCAGAAGCTGATGCAGAGGCCGTGTAGAAGTGCTGCTTACTGGACTGCTCACATGGCTTGCTCAGCTTGTTTTCCTATAGAAGCCAGGACCACCAGCCCAGGAACAGCACCACCCACAATGCCTGGGTGTTCCCCCATCAGTTACTAATTAAGAAAATATCTTATAGCCAGATCTTATGGAGGCATTTTCTCAACTAAGATTCTCCTCCTTTCAAATAAATGTAGTTTGTGTGTCAAGTTGACATAAGACTAGCCAGTACACTGACATTCACAAAATTCTCAGATCAGTTCAATATTTACATCATTTCAGTTTTAGTCTTGTGTGTGTGAGCATTTCACTGGGATTTCAGATCTGAGTGTCTTTGGAGTATATCCTAGACTTTTAGAACACTGTGCTGTTGGAGTGTGGGTCTTATTTAAGTCCTGTGGAGCATATTGGTATTTCTGATGAGCAGATACTGGCCTGGCTGGATTCAGGATGCCAGTCCTACTCAGTCTTCTGTAGAATACTGTGTCAGTACAAACTCCACTTCAGAGCCCCTGATATTCCTCAGTAAAACCCTTCATGTACCTGACCTAGCTGCAGAGGCTAGAAGCAAGCACTGCATCTCTAGGAACTGAGTTGTAGATGGTTGTAAGCTGCTATGTGGGGTTGGGAATTGAACACAGGTCCTCTGGAAGAGCAGACAGTGCTCTCTTACCTGCTGAACCATCTCTCCAGCTCCTAAGTTCTCAGTTTTTGACCCTCATAAGCTCAGTGCTGAGTCTCTAAGTCCATAAACTTTGCTAGGCAACTTCCCTAAGCTTTCTATGCTCTCCATGCTGTGTTCTCTGTTCATAAGGATCCCCTTTTCCCCTTCAGCCCTTTAGCCAGAAATTTTGGACATTAGCAGCCATGGGTTTCTTACCTTGTATTTTGCCTGGAAGAAAGCTCCAAGAGGGAGGGGGGGGGGAAGCAACTATTAAGAGAGTGACTGAGAGGCAGAGAGGAAAAAGAGTGGATTTTCCCCTCTCTCCTCTGTATTCCAAACTAGAAAGCTTCTCTGTCGTTCTCCTTACCCCTTCCTGGAGCCCACCTCCAAGTTCTGAACATTCTGAACAGGCCAGGGGACAGTGGAGGGAAAGCAGGCTCTTCAAATTCTGGCCTTCATCTCCACTGCCCATTACCTGTTGCTTTCAGAGTCCTCCACAGCACATCATGCACACACTCACCCAGGTGTTCCAGCCAATGAGAGAGAAGGCCAGGATAGAGTGTGCATTCTACAACTCTCAGAAACTAAGTTCCACCATCACACATTTAAACCATGAAGCAAAATGAACCCGTCCTGCCTTAAAAACAACCCCGAACAGCTAGGCGGTGGTGGCACACACCTGTAATTCCAGCACTCTGGGAGGCAGAGGCAGGTGGATTTCTGAGTTTGAGGCCAGCCTGGTCTATAAAGTGAGTTCCAGGACAGCCAGGGCTATACAGAGAAACCCTGTCTTGAAAAAAACAAAACAAAAACAAAAAAAAGAAAGAAAGAAAGAAAGAAAGAAAGAAAGAAAGAAAGAAAGAAAGAAAGAAAGAAAGCAAGCAACCCCAAACACTTTTACAGTGGCTCTTACTGGGAGAGGGTAAAGCACTAATTTCTTTCTTTTTTTCATTATTTATTCACTTTACATCCCAATATCCACCCCCTCCTCCCAATCCTCGCTCTTACAGATCCTTCCCTATCCCCCTTACCATCGCCTCTCATCTTTCCCAGCTGTTTGCACTAATGAAAGTATGCTATCTTTGAAACCACATAGCTTCCTGAAAACACCTGTAATGGCTTCATCAAGATTCTATTGATAGCTACCAACCTTCCAGAGAAAAGAATAACTGCTGTTTCTTGTCTAACAGTTATAGCTGTTTTGTCTTGTTTTTTCTAAAACAGTTCAATTAATAAATACTTTTAGTTGGATGTGGTGGTACACGTTTTTAATCCCAGCACTTGGAGGACAGAGGTATGTGGATTCTTGTGTTCAAGACCGGCCTGGACTACAGGGTGAGTTCTAGGACAACACAGAGAGAAACCCTGTCTCAAGAAACTAACTAAATACCTTTAACACTGGGATTGATTCATTATTCAGATATTTTGATCTGCTCTCCACAACTACTGAAGAAACTGCAACTTTTATAGAAATAGACAGAATATTCAGTAAAACCTTGTAAATTCATTTCCAACATCACTTCCTCCTTCCCAAATAAATTCCCACTGGCCAATGAAAATGCATTTAGGACCTTCTCTCCAAACCCTACTAGTTTATTTGGCATCAAGCATGGGGGTGGAAATATGCCCAAGTAATTTATGATAACAGAAAGAAAGCTAGTTTGGCTCAGGTTTCTAGGTCTCTCACACAGGTGTGGTACTGGTAAGACCCCAAAGTCATATGTAAGACCTCAAAGTCATATGATCCTATGGTCATGTTTCTGTAAAATTTACCAAAAAGTTATTCTGATTGTGATCACTTATGACTGTTGGATCTTTCCAATGTAACTCTGCCTGTGTCATTCTCTCCTGAGAAGGGAACTTGGAGGAAAAGTTGGCCTTTCTGGGTGGAAGTACATTTAAGTTTCCAGTAGTTAGTTTCATGTTCACTGAATGAACTAGAATGCTGTTCACACCTTGTGTTGCCCTAGTGCTGTGTGACAAGGCAGCCCAAGAGGGTCCACCATTGTCTGAGGCTCCACTGGCATCTGGTGTGGAAGGTGCACAGGCAATGGAATAGAGACAAGGTTGAAATACAAGGAGCCAAAAAGAGCCAATTTCTGAGGAAATTTTCAACAGATTTGTTAAAACTAGGCAGAGTTCAGGTCTCAGAAAACAAAGTACAAGTCTTTACCTATTGGAAAAACAGGGCAATAACGTAGAACTACAACTTTAAAAAGGGCCTTAGATGTACATTTTCTTCCTTATTAAATGTATTTGTGCAAAACAGAATAAAACTCTGTCCTTCCCTCCCCCACACCTTACCCCTGGATCACAAAGCTGTTTGTATACTATTAGAAAATATGCCTATATGTAAAAATCACAAATTACGTATCAGCTATTCTAGAGGAATGAATGCATTGTATTTTCTCACAGCCATGAAAAGGAAATTAAAAATACATAGCTAAGAAAACAGGATTATAGTAAGGTAATTCATCTTTCCTTTTTTTCCAAACAGGGTCTCATGTATCCAGACTGCGTCTGATGGCCCTGACTTCTGTTTTCCCCATTTCTACCATGGTCTCCCAGATGACAGGAACGTGGCACCATGTCAGGTTGAGAGGCCCCGAGGCTCCAGCTCAGGGCTTTGTGCGCTAGGAACCCACTTGCTCTTCATCAGCTCAGCTGCAACCCTAGCTTCACACTTTTTCTCAAACTAGACAAATGTTTACTTAATAAATTAGCTTTTACTTGTAACCTGATTTCTTTGTATTACCTTAAATTGGGGGGGGGGGGCATGTGCCTTTTGAGTGCAGGTGCCAACAGAGACCAAAGGAGTCCCATCCCCTGGAGATGACAGCTGTCGTGAGCAGCCCACCCTAATTATATATGCTTCAGGTTCCACAAAAGCTGCTATCACACTTTGCCCCCTCCACAAAACTTTATTATTGTATTCAAACATTTATTGATCACTAATTCTGATAATATAGGAACTCTAAACACTTAAGGATATAAGACCTACTAAGGGAGAAAAATCCCAATATTCCAGTGGGGATGTTAGATGGTGATTAACATTACAAAGTGAGGCTGGCAGAGGGATTTGGCAGGTGAAGAGCAGTTGGGGTGAAGGGAAAGCCTAAACAAAAAGCCCAATCAATCCTCACACACAGGACAGTAGCCACTGTGTCCCAAGAAACCACCACTGCCAGGAGGCCCAGACCAAGCCTTTTGCTTTACCCTATGTCATTTATCGCTCGGAACTACCTGTAATAGGTGGCAGGACTCCCACACCATAGCTCAAGGAACGCCAGCTCATAGAGGTGAATGACATAGCAGTTCCTCACCTCTGCAGACGGCCTCAACTCCACCCTGATTCTGCGGTGTGCACACAGAGGAGTTTAATCAAGAAAAGAAAACAATTATGTAAGCACACACGACCACTTGTCCACTGCAGTCAGAGAGAGGGGGAAAAATACTGCAGTGGCCTCTCAGGCTTAGTGGGATGGGGTCTCACAGGAAGCAAGAGATCAGGTGGGGCATAGTGGCACACCCTTTATTCCCAGCACTCCTAAGAAGAAGCATGTGATCTATGAGTTCCAGGACAGACAAGGCTACCTGGCCAGGCCCTGTCCCAATCACGTGATGTGGGCACATTACCTGTGTGTGAACAGAGATAGGAGAAAGGCAGAGCACAGTTCAACACAACAGAGGAGAGAAGAGGAAGGCGCCTGGGGCTGGGCTGTCAGGGATCTGGTAGTTCAACTAGATGGCCGTCTATACAAGCCTGGGGTAGGACTCACCAAGTTTATCTGGGGATGTGATCAGGATGGGCTGGGGAGGAGAGATGAGCCACAGCAGGGACATCACCGTATCCTGTCACATCATAATTCCTTCCGTCGTGGTTTTTCATTACATTTATTTGTGTATGTGTGTGCAACCAATGTTTGACACTATTCACATAAAGAGATCAGAACACAATTTTGGGGACGTTTCTCTCCTACCACATGTGCCCTGGATCCCATGCAGGTCACCAGGCTTGGCAGTAAGCTCTAACCATTCTCGGGTTTTTAAAAGTAGCAATAAACTAAAATAGCAGGGTTAGTGGGAAATAATCCTACAAATCTAAAACAAAATCACTTCCACCATCCTGTCCTCCCAACTCTGTTCATGTCCTCATACATAATTTTTTTTTTTTTGGATTTGGTTTTTTCGAGACAGTGTTTCTCTGTGTAGCCCTGGCTGTCCTGGAACTCACTCTGTAAACAAGGCTGGCCTCGAACTCAGAGATCCGCCTGCCTCTGCCTCCCAGAGTGCTGGGATTACAGGCGTGCGCCACCACTGCCCGGCTCTCATACATAATTTTTAACACTTCAATTTTTATGTGCACACCATTTCATTGTTAAGGTTAAAAGACTATTTAAAGCACATTTCCTGGGATCAAGATGGTTCAAATTATGCTTTGCGGAGGGACAGGAATAAGCTTGCCAAAGAATGTTTACTAGCCAAGGGTACTTACTTAACCACCTGATTGATACAAGGTTTGCTTATCAGATTACTTTTTTAAAAAGTGGGATCTCAAAAATCAAAACATCACATACTGATAGTTGCTGTCCAAAAATAGCAGACCACAATCATGGGCCACAGAAACATTCCAGAGGAAATTATAATACCAGACTTTATCATACTACATTCTATGAGAGCCTCAGCTTTTCAACTCTGATTGGATAAAGTAAAACCCTCACCTCAACAGATACATAGAGCCAAAAGACTGTATACATGTTGACCTTAGAGAACAGACTAGAGCCACTCAGCTTTTCAGTGTGTTCTGGCTGCACACTGAGCAGGGCAGGGCGTGTACAGAGTTCATGAAGGGAAAGCAAGGAAAAGAAAACTATGAATGGAACCGAAATGACTGGCAGAATTTAGAGAAATCTGTTAATGTCTGAATACAGAAAGGGGTTTGTGTGATTAGAAGCAGGGATGTTCGGAAAGGAGGAAACTTGACAGACATAATGGTGCCCCTTGGAATTACCTGTGGATCCATCTCTGCTTTGGCCATGCTGTTCATATCCTCCCCTTCAAGCAGGATAACTCTGTGGAATCACCCATTCTCTAACTCTTTTTACAAATAGCCAGGGAGAGCTTGAGCTACCTTTGCCTCTGGTCGTTCTTTCACGTGACAGTAACACTTACCGAAGTAAGTACTCACTGAGTGCAGGCCATCTTAGCAGCTTTGAAAAACGGATTCTTAGTCATTGCAACAAGCGTCTGAGGTAAGTATAGTCTAAACCCAGTCTGTGGATGAGGAGCCTAAGGCGGGGCAAATGAGACACACCCGAGCTCCTCTCAGTAAAGGAATCTGTAGGAAGGAACCTAACTCGATAATCACATCCATATAATGTGGCAAAGTAAGGGCACTGGAGAAGCAGGGGCCATGGCTGGGTTTTCTTGGATCCCAGAGAGTCATCCACAACCCCACCAGTCAAGGTCTTCCTGTGCTTTATTTAAAATGGGGTTGTGCATAGGAAGCCATGACGCACACTTGTGCTCCAAATGTACTCTCAGAACTCAGATGGCTGACAAGGAAGATAAGTTGGAGGCCAGCAGGGGCTATGGAAACTGTCTCAATGAAAAAAGGGTGGGGGATAGGGACCCGGGGAAGCTCTGCAACTCGGACACCTCCTTTGAAGACTTTAGAACTGACAATGTAACAGCCACAAAGTGCTTTGTAAAATGCCTTCCCATGTCCCGAAACTCACAAAACTTTTATTTGTCTACAAGTAAAGGTTACTTCATACCTCCCCATTTCAAATGACCTCTTCCATCTTGCTAACACTCTGAGAATCTGTGCTGCCGATTATAATACTGTCTCCACAAGACCGACTCTACTTCAGTGTTACCCACTAATTACTAAACATTTTCACAGTGGCCCAGTCAAAAACACCTCATGGAAACAGAACAAAGCTAGGGAGAAAAGCCACCCCTTTAAAGATTCTGCCCGGAACCTTAAAGTCTCTCCATTCTTTCTCAGCACTATGTATCGACATTATCTCCTTCACGAATGCCTTGTTTTCATTTCTATTTCTCACCACCATTACTCGGACATGAAAGAGTTTAAGAAATCACTGCCACGTGTGTAAATGGCAAAGGTGCTTATAATGTGGGGTGAGCAATGGCCCAGTACTGTTTCTAGATCCTAGGAGAGTAAGAACATTAATTAACCCTTGATTCTCAGTTTTGAAGGAAAGGCTGAGAAGAAAAAGATTGCCCTTCTGGGCTTTCACTTTGGCTCCTGGTGCTACTTTCCCAAGGTGCTTTGTTGAGCGCTGGGCTGGGGGTGGGGGTGGTCTTCAGCAGGACAGTCTTGTGGCCCTTAACCCTCCACAGGACACCCAGTGTCGTCCAGGAGTGACGCTCGGACTCTGATCACCCCCCTCCTCGACAGCGGCTCTCCACGTGTGATGGTCCTGCCCTCAGTCCTCGGCTGACAGCCTGGCTCCCCGGAGCTCTGCAGCTCTCAGCCCTCCCCGAACTGCCCACGTACACAAGCAACCCTCCGGTCAGTCCTCGGCGGTCACCCAGGCTGGACCCGAGCCTCTCCCTCCCTTCGACCCCACCGACAGGCCGTTCCCAGACGTGTGTTGTCAAACTCGGACTCTGGCGCGCCTCACGAAGGCCTCAGAGCCGGGCGTGGACTTTCTCTGGTGGACGGCCAGCCTCAGGCCTGCTCCGGCTCGGGTTCTGCCGACGTCCGGCCAACGAAGGAGGCCCACGCCAGACCCACCGCCCCTGCGCGGCTCGCCCCGTTCCCCCGCCCACCGCCGCCGCGTCCTCACCGTGCCACACCGGCCTGCGCCGCCGCCAGCCAGGCCTCCTCCACGTCCTGCGCCCGCGCCGCCCGATCCCCACAGCTTGCTGCTTCCCCGCCCCCGCCGCGCGTCCGCCGCAGCCCCGCCCCCCCCGCGGACGCACCGCCGATTGGCCTGCGGGCGGGTCCTCTGATTGGTGGTCACATGGGGCAGGGCGGGGCGAGGGAGCCCGTAAAGTCAGAGGCAAAGCTGAGCAGCAACTCCGCGGGCGCAACAGGGCTTCGGCGAGCTGTGCACGTCCCCAGCCTCGGGAGGGGCTTTAGGACCTGAGGACTCCGCTGGGTGGGACTTAGGAAAGCCGCGAGTTCTTGGTCTTAAGTCTTCGTTTTGGCACAGTGGCGGGAGGATTCCGTCTTGGACTCAGCTTTGGAACAACGGGAAGACTACCCCAGAACTGGACTCTGGAACGCGGGTGGGGCCTACGTAGGCCTGGGCGGGACTTTGTCACACGGGCGGGTCTCAGCCTACAGCCTGGCTTTGGCAAGCTGGGCGGCCTGGGTTCTGGGTAGGGCCTTGGACTTCAAGCTCGTGGAACTACTCTGGCATTCACATCCTTGGTCAGGTCCCCTGACTACCAGTCTCCTTTCCTATCCATCGCGCCCAACTTGGGAATAGCAGAACCGTGGTCTGTAGTCACCAGATGTTCCTAAAGAATCGCTTTTCAGGTGCTGTACTGGAGGCAGGTTACGCTAAGAGTCCTCGAAGCCTTCACAGTTCCTTTCTGGATTTGAGGCTTTCTGGAAATCAAAAATGGTGAGACTGGGGATTCTGGTCCCTCCACTTCTGACTTGCGGCAACCTCACTGTCTTCCTCCATTGGTTAATTGAATGGCCCTGCAGGGAGCCAGCCCTTTGAATCATAGTCTAGGCTTAATAAATCCACACAGGCACCAAGGGACTCATATTGAGCATTAGCCTTTGGTGAGATGTCCCTAAGAAAGCAGGGAGGGCCTCGGCCCACGAAGGGCATCTGCTTCCCCAAGGCAACCTAGCACAGGCTAAGTCAGCAATGTTCGTAGGCTTCCCAACTCTCTCCACCACCTTGGCTATCCCAGCCACAGCCACTGAGTGTGATGTCAATCATTAAGAAAAGGAGCTGGACTGGACAAGGCAAGAATGAGGATGGACAGGAGCAACCTAATGATTCAGATAGCAGGAGCCTCACTGCCTAGGTACACTGCTTAGAAAGCAAGAGGATGAGAAAGTCTCCAATGATACTCGGTGGTTAATCCAGAGGTTAGGCTGACAAACGGGCGTGAGGCCAAGCCGAAGAAGTTGATCAGCCACCCAGAGTAGGTTTAAGTTTTAGGTTATATAGTTTGATATTGCAGGTTTTTATAAAACGTGTGTGTGTGTGTGTGTGTGTGTGTGTGTGTGTGTGTGTGTGCGCGCGCGCGCGCGCACTTCTTCCCCCTTATGAGTCCTGGGATCAAACTCAGGTTTGATCACGTTATGTGGCAATTACTCTTAACCACTAAGCCATCTCACCAGAGCAAATTCAGATTTTTAAAGTCACTTTCCTGCGCTGGGGAGATGGTTTAGCAGTTAAGAGCACTGGTTGCTCTTCCAGAACACACAAATTAAGTTCCTGGCACCTACATGGCTACTCACAACTGTCTGTAACTCCAGTTCCAGGGGATCTGACATCCTCTTCCAGCCTCCTTGGGCGACAGGTATGTACATGGTACAAACATGCATGCAAAATACTCATACACATACAATAAAAAGGTAAAAAAACTTAAAACCCTGAGCATGACAGAATGCCCCTTTAATCTCAACACTCTGGAGACAGAGGCAGTGACTTTTTTGTGTTGGAGCCCAGCCTGATTTACATAAAAGTTGAGCCCAGGCTACAAAGTGAGTCTGTCTCAAACACACAGAAAAACTGCAACCAATACATAAATAAGCATATTAAAAAATTAAGACACTTGTTTTCCCAATTTACCTCTCTTCTTACAAATGTGGAGAAGTAGAAACACATTTGGATCACTTTTACTTCCCACCCTGTTTAACAATTGTTTCATTTTCTGGTTAGTAAACTTACCTAGGAAGTCTTAGTGTCCATTTTACCAAATAACCTGTACACACTTCTGTACAGCTATAGCATTTTGGGGGTTATCTCTGATGAAAACATCCTGCTATTAATACAAGTAACATCCTGCTCTGACATACAGTTATAATTGGGGTCTTGAATCTTCCCAATGGACCCCACCCTTACTCAAAAAGAGGACTACTCATTTAATATCTAAACGATAGTGCTTTATTGAAAAAGGGTTAAATGGATACAAAGTTGAAGTGTGAAATGTTTTCAGAATACATTTCTACAAGTACAAGTTACTTCTTAGTGAAAGACTAGGTATTTGTTAGCAAACGCAGTAAAACTGAAAGGGATTAGAACTGTGGCTGCAAGACCTCACAATGCACACTGCCATCCTTAGGTGTCAGCTGGCCCTAAGTGGCACCCTTAACTCACAAACACGGGACTCACACTGAATGCTTGGGAATTCCTTGTTTTTTGTTTGTTTTTGTTTTTAAATCTTTCTCCAATAAAATTAACATCAAAATAAGCCAAACAAAGGACTGCATGGGTACACTCTGAAGTCACTGATGCTTTTCTTGGTAGGAAGTTCACACAGTAAACTTCCCTGACCACTCTCAGTGATGTGATGTGAAGGGGCAACATGAGCAAATGTATTTTTCCTTGTAATGTATAAATAACCATTTTTACTGAATTTCACCTGATTAGTACTATTGATTTTTTGGCCTGAATTAAATGTAAATCCTCGCCTCATCATCAATCAAGCCCTTCCTCCTGCAGCAAACGAGAGCACCCAGCTAGCACTGGCTTTGCTTCCCACACCCTGCCTCCCTCACCTGCCCCTCCCTTTCTAAGGCCACTGACTGACATTAGAAGACATGGTAGAAGAGGGAAGTGCCAGAATATAAACCAGGCATGATTTTGCTCACCGCCTGCCTGGGGCACAGATCTGAGAAGACTTTCATCCATGCCGCGAAGACAGTTATACTACACAAACTGAAGGAAATGGCAGTGCCTGAAAACAGATGAGACAGTCTGTACAGAAAAACCCAGTACTGCTAGTCTCCTTTCAATAGAAGAATCACTGGAAAGGGGAAGAGTTAGAGGAAACCCTGGCAGGCATTTGGGCTTCAAGTGGCTTTTTGTGCAAGAGCACCTACCACCCAGTCACAAGCCTGGGTTTGGTCCAGGCCAGCCAAGGACTAGGATTTCCACTGCTATGGCCGACCCTTTGCACCTAGTTATAGAAAGTACGTTAAAGTGCAGTATAAAATATAAACATTTTGGTTTCTTTAAAAAAGTATTGCCTTTTTAGTTGAGTAAAAAGTTTACTGACTCTTCCTTTTAGAGTCTTGTTAGATATGAAGCTGGAGCTCATAGCTGCTTTGGTTCTCTCCACAGCATAGCATAATCAGCATCCTTGTAGTGAGCTTTCTCTACAGAGGTTTGAAAATGATCTGGCACTAGAATCCAGAGCTCTTAAAAGTCAACCCTGAAATCCAGCTTTTTAAAAGCTATTTAAGTATAAAATGTATCTCATTAGATAACTCTCTTCTGTTCTACCTGATTAACAGATAATTGTGCAGATGAATTAACCGAATGAACTACAGCAGCAAAATTGGTTTTAGGTGTTCTGTACAAATATAAAGTTAACAGTGTGACTTCATTCTAATAAGCAAGTATCTTGCCACCAAGTATGCACAACCACTTCTGTCACAGGTACATCATGTCCACCACACAGGAACATTCTGAGCAAACAAAAATGTCTAGACAGAAATCAAAGAGTACTTGTCAGTGATTAGTCAGGCCAGCTATATCGAAGAAATTCACTATTAAAAGTATACATGTTGACTGGTTTTTAGAAATAAATTCTAACAGTGGCTCCAGGAGGAATAAAATATCAGTTTTAACATAGCAATGAAATATAAATGTTAAAGTACTTCATACCAAAGGGAGTTGGGGGGTGGGGTGGGGGCAAAGAAAGAAGGAAAAGAAAAGAGAATAAAACCAAAAATCAAAACCATCAAATGTTTAAAAACAAAAACAAAAAACAAAACCAGAACAGAACGGAACCGGCAGACACAGGCACTTCAGTGAGGACAGGCCCTTCCACAGGCCTAAGAAACTTGATGCTGTAACTCTTATCAGAAGACTTCCTTCTTACCCCAAGTGTTTCCTGGAGAGAAGACAAAACAATTTAAATGGAAGAGATGCCTTTGTTTGTTTGAATGCCACAGTACCCACTCTGCATAACGAAGGCATAAACAGAACAGTTTACTAAAGCAAGAGGCCACTTAGGAGATTCATGGAGGCCAGCAGGCACTGTAAAACGGAAAAGTGTTCACAATTGTCACATCACAAATCTAAGTGACAAGCCACTTTTCTGTAGTCACAGCACAGAGGCCGGCCGTCTGCCGCAGGGTCCTTATCTATGTGACTTGGGTTCCTCTTTCTGGCCTCTTTACTTTTTTTCATCTGCAGAAGATTTTAATAAATTAAGAAAGTTCTTTTTAAAGATGTTTCCAATACTAAGGAGTTTCCAACACTATGACTAATAAAAGTTTTAATTTTTTTCTTTAACATACTTATAACTTTAGAAAATAGGAATATCTTTACTAGACAGTAGGTGGCAGCAGAGAATAGTTTCTGATTTCAATGAAAGGTTAATACAGCAAATAGCTAACTTACCAATATGAAAACTCCACCTCACACATGGTGCCCGAGAGTCCCACTGTCACTGTCACCACCCTGCATCTGCATCTGCATCTGTGCTTGCATCCTTGCAATCATCTCTTGCATGCGGCGGAGCTATGAACAGTGCATGTCAGATACAATGTTGGTGTTGTGATTCTTGACAATCAGATTTTATTGCTTTTCTCAAACACATGTTCAAATAAACCATATAAACCAATATAAAAGAATCAATTTACAAAAATCCATGAAATGACAAAATCTGTGATTCAAGTGAGACAGAAATTATCAATAAACAGAAGTACTAGTTAAAGACTAGCAAGACAATGAGGCAAGAGAAAGCCTGCCTTTGGAAGCACAAAGGATGAATCAGCTCTGCTCAGCAACAAGGCCTTAGCAATGAAAACAATACTTTGCCCACTGCTAGCTACCCTTATCAATTTCTTGTTATTTTTGAGACATATTATTAGCTCAGGCTAGACTCAAACTTCCTATTTAGCTGAGGATAACTCTGAACTCCTACTCTTCCTATTTCTACTTCCCAAATGCTGGGATTATAGGAGTGATTAACCATCACGCCTAGTTTATACTTTGCTGAGCTTGAACCTGGGGTGGTGGTGGTGGTGGTCCTGAATACTGGATGAGCACTACCAACTGACCCACATCCATTTTTGGGACTCCTTAATAATCATTGCCACTGAGGTTTGTATATGTTCAGAGAGGCTGCAGGCAAGAACTCTAAACTATTTACTCACGTGTTCTTCAGGTGGCTTTATGGTTATTACAAGTATCTTATCCACACAGAATTCATTTGGTCAAAGAAATTACTTCTTTTTCTTTAAAAAGGATGTTCCCTTGTGACCACATCACCACTGAATAAACTGCACCATTTTTATTAGTACTATTTCATTAGTCCTGATCAACTGCTAGCTGGTTATTTGGATATCAACTGTTCTGTAGTCCAGTTGTCAATGAGCACCCTGTGCACACACATCACATGCTTGCTTACTCCCTCAAACATTACAATAACGTTACCAAACACTCCTTAGGAAAGAAAAGAATACCACTTTGCTAGGGTATTTATCACATGGTTCTAAATTTGGAGGTTTAGAGAACTGAATTCTTATATTTAATTGTCCTATCCACAATGTCATGTTTTAACCTTCACTATCTTATTAGTGGCAAGTTCTCATTTCTTCTTCCAAGTGAGTCTTATCTATTTCTACCCTATTTTTGGTAATGAATGCAATGGCAGCTTCATTATGCTTCCCAATTGGTTATTATCTATGTATAGGGGAAAAGTCTTTTGAACAGTTTATAAAAAAAAACATGTCATACTACCTTCTATTGTTAGCTATACTGCTACTTGAGATCAAATGAGGCAATACATTTTAAAATACGTATACTATGTATTTGCATATATTTTAAAGACTAGAGAACAATGCTTCAAAAAGGAAAAAGAAAAACTATAATAAACTATGAAATTTTTAGACATAAAACAGCTATAGATTCCAGAATAAAATTATTCTACTTTACCTCAGCCTCCTTTTCAAGCAAGATCTGGTCTTTATTCATGTCCTCGTTCTCTACTTTCCTAAGGGTAAAAAAGAAATTAAAGTTTTAATACTGTAATACTGTATTTCTGAACAGAGATAACAAAAACCCTTTTAGAATTCTGAAGAACTCTGTACTGACATGCTCACTGAAGCGCGGCTCTGGCAGGCCTTTCCCTCTCCCACTCCCTTGCAAACCATACATTCCATCCCTACAGCTCTCCATCCAGGTCTATTCCCGTATTCAGACACTTCCTTATGCCAGATTCATTCCTAAGGCTGACTGTTAATGTCTAGCTATCAAAGCATTGAAGCCACGCCCTCAAACGCGCCCAGCCAAAGCATCTGAGCCCATTCTAATCCAGACCTCCTCTTTTGGCTGAAGCCAGATAGCAGAAACTTTTACTTTTCTTTACAGCTTCATCTTCTGTGAAAATTGGTGTTTGGGTGTGGTTTGTACCTAATCTAGGGTATGAGGGGTGCGCCCCACTGTGTGTGTGTGGGGGGAAGGGTTCCCTTCACTTAAGGCTTTTTAAATTAAAGACATGATAATTAAGAGGACACAAGGAAGGAAAAAAAAGACAAAACATGAAACTGGAAATTCAGCTACTTCTGTAAACTGAAATGACTTTGTCTTAGAGCCAAAAATAGCAGGTCTAACCCAAAGAAGGGTCTTGATTTAGGTAAGTTCCCCTTTATGACTCTACTGTGAATAATAAATACTATTACACCTAAAGAAGTCAGGAGTTGAATGAACAGAGCCTGGCAGACAGAACTGAAGAAAGCTCACTGACACCAACAGGTATGTAGTAAAAGCCTTTCTTAATTAACATAATATTTCCAAATTAGCAATATTTCAAAAATTATTTTATTTTTGTGTGTTGTATGTCTATATATGAATATGTGCATATGAATGCTGGTGTGTGTGTGGGGAGGGGGGTCAGAGTTGTTGGATCCATTGGAGCTGAAGTTATAGGCACTTATAAGCTTCCTAGAGACATGGTTTTTCAGATGCAGTTGGGTCACAAAGCACACATTTCATATATCATGGTTTGTATATGCTTAGCCTAGGGTGCGGCACTATTAGGAGGTGTGGCCTTGTTGGAATACGTATGTCACTGTGGGCCTGGGCTTCAAGATCCTCATCCTAGCTGCCTGGAAGCCAGTATTCTACTAGCAGCCTTCATATGAAGATGTAGAACTCTCAGCTCCTCCTGCACCGTGCCTGCCTGGATGTTGCTATGCTCCCTCCTTGATGATAATGGACTGCACCTCTGAACCTGTAAGCCAGCTCCAATTAAATGTTTCCTTATAAGAGTTGCCTTTGTCATGGTGTCTGTTCACAGCAGTGAAACCCTAACTAGGACATCATACAAATACACTAGGACAGCAAAAGAGAAAAAGTGAATGGATCCTGCCAGACAGAATGTAGGGAACGGAGCTGTTACTCAGGGACACCTATGGTGAGCTGACCCTCCCTAGCTCTCAATGGCAAGCAAGCCCATCGTTTACTTATAAATACAGCAATACTTCCACAAAAGTACCAGTACAAGCCTCTGGCTTTTCCATCTGAAGCTGTTTGTTTAAAAGAATTGTTTTATTATTATTTACTTGGTGCAAAGCCATGCACCACATGCATGCCTGGTATCCAAATATGCAAAGAAGGCATCAAATACCCTGGAACTGAGAGTTACAGATAGCTGTGAGCTACCTTCAGGGTGCTGGGAATTGAACCCAGGTCCTCTGCAAAAGGAGCAAGTGTTCTCGCCTCAATCTCTCTAGCCTCTGAACGTGTTCTTTTTGTTTGTTTGTTTTTGTTTGTTTGTTTGTTTTCGAGATAGGGTTTCTCTGTGTAGCCCTCCCTGGCTGTCCTAAAACTCACTCTGTAGACCAAGCTGGCCTCAAACTCAGAAATCCACCTGCCTCTGCTTCCCAAGTGCTGGGAGTAAAGGAGTGCACCACCGCCGCCTGGCTCTGAACTTGTTCTTGATGTGCACATTATGACTGTCTCTTTCCTGTGCCCCACCTCCACTTGACTGAATTAGCAATATTCTTTTAACAGTGTTTGACTAGGAAGCACATGTAGTTTTACGATCAAGAAGTTCAAGACAGGAGGAGAGTGTGACTCAAGGAACATAATACTGGGAAGACAGTGTGACAACCTGCCACCTCTCTTCAGCCTCTCAGAACGGAAATTTTCATAGTGAAGGTCTTGGGTCACTTCCTGTAGGTCCTGCATATGGGTGCTGAAAAAGAGAAGGAATGCGACAGAGGCTTCAGGATGTGGCAGTCTCGTGGGAAACAACAGCAACAGCCTCGTGAGGAACACATGGAAAGAAGCCAGCACTTAGAGCCCAGTTTGCTGTAATCTCAGGTAAGATGCCGAAGACAAGTGAGCTCCTTTGCAACCACAATAAGCTATGGCACTAAGACCCTGATAGAATATTTTCTCCTTGACACTGCCGTAGGTGCTACAGGACACACTACAAAGCCATTACCACTGGAGGGATGTGGACACATAAGAGATTTTAGGAGACTTTTTGGTAAACGAAAACTGAAATAAAACATACTTTTTAATTTTCTATAAGATCTTATTAAAAAATATAGAATTCTAATAGGTCTCTGCCTAGGCTTTTTTTTTTTAAATATTATGAATTTAAAAATGTGTAGGGGACATTACAATACATTCCTGTTGACTCAGGATCTAGGGAAATAGTGTGAATGTAGATAAAAAGGTAGTTGGATCTTCTTCATTTTAAGACAGGTACAATTTGCGTAACAAAGAAATATCACACCTCCTGAGCAATACTACCAGTCTCTGAAAGGACGGGGCTAGGACAGCCACCAGCTCAGCACGCAGACAAGCATGTCTTAAACACTCTCAGAACTATTATGCTACATATGTAATAACTTAAGATGGCAACATCATACTGGTTCTCATTCAGTGAACAGCCTAAGTAAGCAGTAATTTAACTAATCAAAGTATTAGTTTATTCAGATTATTTTGAATTTTTATCATTAAAGTATACTGTACGGAAAAGTAGAAGAGTAAAGCTTGAAAGCTTCACGAACAAGTAACGGAGAGAAGCAAATTGTTTAGTATATACACTAAGTGTTAAATACATTATACCCCAAAATATGTATAATCACATGCTAATAAAAATAAAATAGGTTATCTGTTGCCTAATCATGTAATATCCCAATTCATTTTAACATAGGAGAACTTCACCAGATGTTAACATTCTAGTTTCCAGAAAGAGACAAATGGACTTCCATATTTATGACAATGAGAACTAGACCAAGACAGTCTTAAGGTAATTGACACAGTTTCCTAAGCTAAGATTTACAGACTGTAGCATTAATAGACCCCAGGGCTCTCGCTTTGTTTGCTAGGCAATAGCCATGATACCATAGGCCCTGATTTCCTCTATTAACAACTGCTATTAGACGTGCTAACTTGTAGGTGTTCCATGTTTAACTGTGACACTATCATCTCAGAATGTCTTTACTTGTTTTGTTTGTATACATGTGTGTTCAAGTGCTTGTACTATCCAGAAGAGGGTGTCCAGTCACCTGGAACTGGGTCACAGGTAGTTTTTGAATACCTGACATGGGTGCAGTGGCAGCAAGCACTTTTAACTGCTGACCCATATCTCAAGCCCATTTCATTCCTCTCTAAATATTTAGAGTTCAACATGCTATATCCCTTTTTTCATACTGTTATCAAAAGTCATCACCCTTAATGTAAAAACTATTCAAGAGGGGAAGACATACTTTAAAAAGGAAAGAGGTGTATTGTTTTTAATCCTTTTTTGTTTTCTCTGTGTTTTGTTTCAGACAGGGTTTCTCTGTGTAGCCTGGCTGTTCTGGAACTTGGAATTCACTCTGTAGAGTAGGCTGGCCTCTAACTCGGGAGATCCGCCTGCTTCTGCCTTCTTGAGTGCTGGGAATAGAGGTGTGCACCACCACCACCTAATCTTCTTTTTAAAAAGTATACATTCATTTAAAAGGAGGACAGCAAGAAAGAAGGGCAAGTCCTACCCAAGTCCTAGGAGAAAGACTCAACAGAGAGACTCGGAGCCCCAATACCAATAAAGAGCCTCAGTCCCAACTCCTAATGTTCTTATCAGTCTGCAATAGCTTCTGAATGGCCTACTCTTCATGTTAAGTTCTGCCCTAGGGAATACACCAAATGTCTTACATGAGCATTGTTCTCAGCTTCAGAAAGTCATTGTGTTCTGGGTTCTCCACCTCTACAACACCCCACGGGTAGAGACGGCCTCTAACCTTCTTGCCTTTGGCCTCAATCAACTGGTTGGAGCCAACCACAGAGAATGGGATACTGGCCTAGAAAAAAACACAAAGTGGTAGAGAATACCAACGTTCACTATAAACCAAGATGCATGCTGAAATGGTTCACTGCTGTTTATAAAGCTGCTTTGTTACTTTTGTTTTGAGAAAGGTCTCAATACATAGTAATAGATGGTCTGAAATTAGCTATGCAGACCAGAATGACCTCAAAGTCATGGTGATCATCTGCCTCTGAATCTCCCAGCATCCCCAGTACTAATATTGAATGGGTATGCTAGTATGCCTGGCCTTAACTATGTCTGACTGAGTGCTAGAGTTAAGTAAAACACATTTTACTTACATATTCCAGTTATTTTCACATGGACAGAATCCAAACAAGCAAATTCTGCAAAGACATTTTCTTTTCTTATCGTTTTTCTTTTATAGACTTATTTAATTTAACTTTATGTGCATTGGTCTGAGGGTGTCAGATCCCTTGGAAATGGTGTTACAGACAATTGTAAGCTATTATGTGGGTGCTTGGAATTAAACTCTGGTCTTTTGGAAGAGTTTGTAAGAGTGGTAAGAGATGGCTCTTACTTACCCACTGAGCCAGCTCTCAGCCTACAATGAATGACATTTCAATCCTTACAACTTTCATAGATATATACACCAAAATATATTACTGTAATATGACCTCCCCAATCTTCTGTCAGTGAAGCTTTCTTTGCCAAATGTGCCTTTTAAAATATGTACAGAAGAAAGCAGGGAACAAGAACTGTTCATACTGTATGTCTGAAGTTACCTCTTACCTTGAGGAGTCTAGTTTGTTCCTTAAAGTCTTCATCTTCATCTGACTCTGCATCAGGTAAGTGATAGATTTTAATGCTATGCTCTTCAATTTCATCCAAAATCTGGAACAATAACAAAACTAGAATCAATTTTAGTTAAGTACATATTATTTTAGCTAGCTAACTCATATTAGAAATTCACAAGAATTATACTCAGGAAGCAGAAGCGAAAACAGACAGACCTATCTGTAAGTTCAAACCAGTTTGGTGTACCTGGCAAGTTCCAGATACGTCAGAGCTACATAGTGAGATCATCTTAAAAAAAATAAAAACACAGGGGCTGGAGAGATGGCTCAGCAGGTAAGAGCACTAACTGTTCTTCCAAAGGTCATGAGTTCGAATCCCAGCATCCACATGGTGGCTCACAACCATCCATAAAGAGATCTGACACCTACAGTGTACTTTCATATAATAAATAAATAAATATTTAAAAAAAATAAAAATAAAAATACCAAAACAAAATCCACCAAAAAATATGTAAGAATTATTTGTATATCCATGCCAAATAACTGATAAGTTATTTTTAAGTTCTTTTAGAAACAGCTAAAAAGGTTATTGTTTAAATTGAGTTTTTCTGTCTGTAAGAATAACAAAAACAGTAACCATACACTCTCACTTTCAACATACAAAGTAGTAGGAATACTAGTAATAGCCTCAATCTAGCAGCTAAGCTGAAAATATTGCTACAATCATCTACCAAGACAAGAGCCAGGGAACAGAGACACTGTAAGCACCTAAAGTTCATGGGCAATAGGCAGGGCTCACATAGTCACTGAATGGGAGGAGGAGTAAATCATGCAAGCAAAACCAATTCTGAGAGTGATCCTAGAACTTGGTGGCAGAGGCTAGTGGATCTGTGAGGCCACTGTGATCTACATGGTGAGTTCCACAACAGCCAAGGCTACACAGTGAGACTCTGTCTCAAAGTGTCAAAATTCATTAACTGACCAATATTGAGCTGAGCATGGTGGCACATGCCTTTAGTATCTACCTTTTTTTTTTTTAAAAAAAGATTTATTTATTTATTTTATGTATGAGTACACTATTGCTCTCTTCAGACACACCAGAAGTGGGCATCAGATCTCATTATAGATGGTTGTGAGCTACAATGCGGTTTCTGGGAATTGAACTCAGGACCTCTGGCAGAGCAGTCAGTGCTCTTAACCACTGAGCCATCTCTCCAGCCCCAGTATCTATCTTACAAAAACAAAAACCCACCCAGGTATAGAGAGCCAACACTTCATGTCACATCATTCACCTTAGTACTATGGAAGTTCCTTTTTTTTTTTTTTTTTTTTGGTTTTTTGGATTTGGTTTTTTTGTTTTTTTGGTTTTTTTGAGACAGGGTTTCTCTGTATAGCCCTGGCTGTCCTGGAACTCACTTTGTAGACCAGGCTGGCCTCGAACTCAGAAATCTGCCTGCCTCTGCCTCCCAGAGTGTTGGGATTACAGGTGTGCGCCACCACCGCCCAGCTCTGTGGGAGCTCCTTATACCTAGCCACATCCTACTCATGAGGCTATTTTTATCTAAGAGTGTTAACTATACAAATTTGATTTTTCTATGAGGATGGAAAATAAAAATCAAAAAAAAAACCCTACAATACTGAATATTCTTTGAGTTCCAATACACAAAAAGAAATGAATTTTGTTGTCCTGCGTCTGGCAACTCAGTTGAAATCTTTCTTCCTCCTACTTCCTGGGCAGCTGGCTGGGAGTCCTACTGAGGAGGCGTGGGTGGCCATCTCCTTTCTACTTACCCTTTTCTTTAGCCGCTCACGCTCCTTCAGAGTTAGAGTGTCAGCTTTCGCAATGACAGGCACAATATTCACCTTGTTGTGTATCGCTTTCATAAATGCAACATCTAAGGGCTTCAGTCTAAAAACAATGTTCAAATTTAGGGAAAGCATAGGAACATATAATTTTTTTCTCAAAATCATCTCATTCATATATTACAACATGCAAGAGGTTTCTGAGATAAAATGACTTACCCATGTCCAAAAGGTGAAATGAAGTAGAAGCAACAATGTACCCTGTTATCAATGATGTGCCGCCTGTTCAGTCCACTCTCATCGTGTAGGTAGCGTTCAAACTGTTCATCAATGTAGGAGATAATTGTCTTGAAACTAAAACACACATTTCAATAATAATCACCATGGGATACTCACACAGGCAGTCCCTAACTTCAAAACAGGGCAACAGAGTATTCTATCCTCTGAAATTCTTGTGCAAATAATGGTAAAGAGCAGTCACTTACTAAGACTCTGTAAGGAAGGGACAGACATAGAAATAGTAACCTGCCCTCTGGCTGCAGTCTATAATACAGCATTTGTTGACAGTTAGCTTTTCAATCTCAGGTCTCATGAGAGTGGTCTTAGATAAAAACTAAATCTCAGGTTGAACACAATGGCTCATACCTGTCATCAAAATACTTAGGAAGGAAAAGCAGGAGATTTTTGAGTTCAAGGCCAGCCCAGATTATATAGTGAGACCTTATTTTAAAAGAGACTAGTATTTAAACTTGAAATGATTAGATTCACAACATTAAGTGTTGCTAACACTGTCTAGAATGTAAATACATTAAGTAACTGAAAACAAACGCAGAGTACTTGACTCTTTGAAGGCTCTGCACCCTCTGTGAACTCATACCAATCCCTGCAGTTGATGGCGTCCCCGTAGCCAGGTGTGTCCACTACTGTAAGCCGCAGCTTCACACCCCGCTCTTCAATCTCAACAGTCGAAGCCTCTATCTGGACAGTTCTTTCAATTTTCTCTAGAAAAGAAACAACCTTAATGGAAAATGTACTTAAAAATCAAGGTAGCATGCTACAGGAGAGATATCCATCATTTATATTCTTATGAAAAATGACTTGGAAGGTCTCAGAAAGTAACATAAACACTAATTAGAAAAGATCCAGAGTCAGCAAGGGAAATGTTGGTGCTAAAAATTAATGTTTTCTTGGGATCATTAAAAATACCAACATTGAGAGGCTGAAGAGATGGCTCAGCAGTTAAGAATACTTGTTGCTCTTGCAGAAACTTAAGGTTCACTCTCTAGCACCGACAGGATGGTTTATAGCCATTTAGAACTGCAGTTCCAAGGGACCCAACCTCCAAGGGCACCAGGTAAATATGTGCTCCACATACATTCATTCAGGCAAAACACAGATTTAAAAACAAAAGATCTTAAAATAAAAAAATTTTTAAAAAAAAATACCCATTTTGGGACTAGTGAAATGGCTCCTGGACACAAGTGCCCAGGCCAAGCCTACTGATGACTTAAACTCAGGTCCTCCAACCCATATGGTGCAAGCAGAGAACCAACTCTCGAGAATTTGAGACAAAAAGAAAGTAATATATGAATTCATTTAAAAAACAGAATATAAAAGTATTGGTAAAAAGGTTGTCCATCTTTATTGTGGTTGTTTTTATCCATCCTTATCAACAAGTATGTATGTGGCTGGAGCTGGAGCCCAGTAGTGGAGCATTTGACTAGCATGCAAAAGGTCCTAGGTTTGACAAGTACTGTAAAGCAAAACAAACATTTGAGAATGCCAGTATCTTATGCTGGGATAATCAGAGAATAGACAAACAAATATCCCTATTGTAATTTTCTCTATATATAATACTTTAACTATATTTAGATAACAGAGAACTGAACCTCTGACATCATGTACACTGGGAAGGGCGCTACCACAGAGCTACATTCTCACTTTTGTATGTAGCTTTTTAAAGACAAAATCTTTCAGCGGAGTTTTTCATCCAGCATACAATAAAGATAGAAAACTAGGACATTTAATAGATAACAAACTGAAATAAAGGTTAGTTACACAAATACACAGATAAGTGTAGAACAAAGTCTACAACCAAGATCTCAGGACCTCAGATATAGTATACTTTCCCTTCTTTAGTGATAGTTTATTTACCTGCAGCTCCAGGTATAATTCTTTCTGGGTAGAGATCAGTCAGGAATAAGCTGTTTATGAGAGTTGATTTTCCTAGACCAGATTCACCTTAAATGAAAATGAAAACACTGTCATGACCTTTCCCATATAACTGTTAAACCTAGAATGATTAACCACCCGTGTGTGTCACAAAAAGGAACAGGGAAGCTCAAGGAAGGTGAGCAACTTGTTCAAGGTCAAAGAACAAGAATCTAATTTGAAGCCAAATTCATGGGATTATAGAATTTGTTAATGGCCTATCATAAACAACTTTTATCTCTTCACACTGTCTAGAACATACTTTGGAATTTTGTTGTTGCCGTTCTTTGGAATAACCCTTGGTTTTTATTACTTATGGAGCTTCCTATTTATTGAGCTTTCTGACTCTGTGCTTGTGTCTTCATTTCCTGACAATTCTTTGCCCCTCAATAAAAGAGTACACTAGACCCTGATGGGCACATTGAAACCACACAGTGGGCCTGCTGACATGATTTATATGCTGGATAATCCCATAAAGCTTCAAGTCTCAATAGCACACACCACTGATTTCAGTGCTCGGTATACAGGTAAAACATTACCAGGGGTTTGAGGTGGCCTAGTTTTGTTTGATAATGTATTGTAGAAAAGCCTATAATAATGTCAGACATTGGACAATGCTGTGTGCCCATAAGCACCATCCCTGGTAGAGCAATTTTGCTGTTTTGAGACAGGGTCTTACTATGTAACTGAGTGAGCAGTGGTTGAGTCATTTCTTCAGCTTCAAGGTAAATGTTTTTTATAAAAAAACAAAACAAGAAAACAACCCAGATTTACATTATATTATAAATGTGTGCAGTTGGCAGTGGGGGTTATATAAGTGAGTACAAGTGCCAGAGGAGACCAGAGGAGTTGGTTCCAGAGGAGCTGGAATTCAAGGCAGCCGTAAGCTACCTGACTAAAGTGCTGGGAACTGAAGTCAGGTCCTGTGCAAGAACAGTAAGTCCTCACAATACCCAGGCCATCCCTCAACCACCATAGAAAATATTAAATGAAGCATGTTTTTTTTCTATTGTGGTAACCATTCTTCATGTCCTATGAAATATTTTAAGCTGTCTATAAAATTATGTTTATCTACTTTCTTCTAAAAATATTTTTTCCATTAGGTGTAAAATATATTTCAAGTTAATTTGCAAGTATAATGGGAAGTACTAGTTGAAGAAAATTTTCCCCATACAATCATCCAGTTAATATTTTAAAAAGATTACCTTTCCTGGTAATTTAGTCAAAAGTAACTGACCTCATAACATGGATCTACTTCTGAGCTATTAGTCTATGAGCTTTATCATATTGTCTTGATTCTTGTGGGTAAGCCTTCAAGTCTAATTAAGTTCTCCAACTTTGTTCCTTTTCTAAACTGCTTTGAAAACTCTAGGTTCTCTGAATTCTCATTTAAAGGTTAGAATTAGATTTTAAATATCTATTTTTTTAAAGCTTAATAAAATTTTGATTTAGGAACAATCTGACTCTGTGTACAGTTTGAAGGAAAAAGGACGTGATGGTGTGAATTAGAAACGTCTCTCCTAGGCTCAGACATTTGAATATTTGCTCATCAGTGGCCTTGTCGAAGGAATTACATTGGGACAGCGGGGTCTGAACAATTTATGTCTGTACCCTGAATCTAGTTTGTTCTCTCTAATTTTGTGCTTGCCTTTGAAAATGTAAGTTCTCAGCCTCACGCTCCTGCCACCATGTCTGCCGCTTGCTGCTATGCCTCCCCACCATGATGGTCTCATCCCTCCAGAACAGGAAGCAAAATAGTCCATCTCTTCCTTAAGTTGCCTTGGTCATGATTATTTCATCAAAGCAACAAAAAAGTGACAAATCTTAATAGTTTCCAAATAGAGCAGGTCTCACAACTTAATTACATTGTCTTTAACCTCTCCAGAGCATTTTTCAATGCATAGTTCTCAAATATATTTGGCCAGTTATCACTAAGCACTATATTTTATGTTCAGTAATAGTGTTGTCAGGTTTTGTCTCTCCTTTCCTCCTCTTCTTCCACCTTTTCTGTTTGTTTTTTGAGATGGTCTCATGTGGCCAAGGCTAGCCTCAAACTCCCTAGGTAGCTAAGGGTAGCTTTGAACTCCCTCTTGAGTGCTGGGATTGCAGTTCTGTCCTTAAAACTGTTTGTTTATAATTCATGTGTCTACGTGTTTTGCCTGCATGTATTTAAATGTTCTGCATGTCTGCCCACAGAGGTCAGAAGAGTGCATTAGAGCCTCTGGAACTTGAATTTCTACTGTAAGCTGCTATGTGGCAGCTGGGAATCAAACCTGGGGCCTTTAGGAAAGCAGACAGTGCTCTTAACCTATGAGTCATCTCTTCAACCCTTCGTTCTATCTTTTTAAAGCTTGTTTTAAAATTACTTGCTGTTAATTTTGGTACCACAGTAGACAACACTAACTTTAAATGTTTAATCATGTTACTGTGCCAATGTCTATTTAGTCAGCTCTCTTATAACTAGCATAAATAATTTATTGAAAATAATTACCATGTTAGGGAATTATATCAGTATAATATACATTTCACATCTGTTTACCTTTATGCAATGTTCACTGGGTAGAAACCGGAACACAAAAATCTACCTCCAATGAATACACAACAAATATCTATCAGCTACATCAAATCATCAAATGTTTTTCCTTTTCAGTAACACACAGATCATACTACAGAAACACTGATTACATTGTTGGTCTTGCTAAAATCTTGTTATAAACAGTAGTCTATACTTTTCTTGTGATTTGTAATGGAATAAAGTTTGCCTAATGAAATGAATATGGGAGCTAGGCACTGTGCAGTATATATGTGGCAATCAGGAGTTTAAGACCACTCTTAGTTACATAACCAGTTTGAGGTTAGCCTGAGCAACACGAACCATGACTCAAAACCCCAAATTTGGGGTAGTATTTCCCATTCGTCTAAAGTTTATATGTGATTTTTCATTTCCACCACAGATGGCCTATGGTTTAGTGAGTCTAGAGAATTAACTATCTCATCCAAATTGCTCATCAACAAAACATCTTCATATCATCACCTATGATCTGTCTAGTGATAGAAGGCTAAAATGATAGATAACCTTTCCAAGCTTGACATTAGTAGTTTGAGTCTACTTTCTTTTGTTCAAGTCAAAAGAAACATTTACTACTCTCTCTTTTAGTTCCATTTTCTGTATCACTTGTTTCTCATTCAATGCTCCCACCTCTTATTTTCTTATTTCTGAGCTTAGTCATTCTTCACTTTCTAGAATATGGTAAAAACAAACAAAAAATGATGACTAATTTAATTTTGAATTTTAAAAAATGTATTGTATGCTTGTCCATGTGTGCTATGGTTCTATGGGTCCTTCGTGAAGGTCAAAGGCCAGTTCTTGGGATTTAGTTCTCTCCTGCCACCTTCTGGGATTAGGTGGTCAAATTTAGGTTGTCAGGTCTGCTGACAGCACCTCTACCCAGAGATGGGGGGTGGTAGGAAGAAGAGGAAAAGGAGACAAGAGAAAGAGAGAAAGGACGCATGCAAATTAGAAGTAGGACAAAGTCAAATCTCTTAAGTCCTACATCAAGGCTCCACCTCTTCAGGGTTCCATAACCTCTCCAAACAGCATATCACCAGGGACCAAATGTTTAAAACCATTAGCATACAGGTAGCCCATGGGGGACAATTTTCCTTCAAAACATCCCAACTATATAATTTTGCTTTTGGCTACTCAGTTAAAAAAATTCCAAAATCCTGTTTTAATTTTTGTTTTAACAGTATATCAGATAGTATGAATATAACACTGTAAATGGCCGAATTTCTCTTTCTCCTTCTCTCTGTGTCAAAGTCTCATTATGTAGCCCAGGCTGGTCTCTAACTTGGATGCCTCTTCCACCAGCTTCCCACGTACTGAATTTACAGACATGCACTATCATACTTATTGATGTCTTTAATAAGTGATATTTCTGACTTAGTAAGCAGTTTGATTCTCCAGTGCTTATTTATAACTTTTTAGGGATAAATAACATTTTATGTTTACTTTAGTCCTGTAGACCCTATCAAGTACCCTGAGTGTTTAATAAATGAAATTCAAATGTTTCCAACCACACAAAAGTTTTCTAGCCCTGTGTAGTCTCCAGTTCAGTTCACTGATAGTGACATTTTACACAGCTTCAGCAATCTGTACTCTACATACACAGATTTAGTGTTATTTGGCCAATGCCTCAGAAGGATTACCAGTGTGTAATTCTGGAATTCTTTTGTTTTTTGGGAATTCTGCCTAGCTACCTCAGGTTTTAGCTCTGAGACATAGTATTCCTGATTGATTTCACTCTTTGCTCTCTGGTAAAAGGTATAAGAACCATGTAGTAATGTGAGGTCCATGTAATTTGCTTCTGTAAATGACTAAATTCCTACATTGCCTACAATCCAGGGTTAAAATAAGCAACAGCAACAACGCCCCAAATACATATGTAATAGTCTTCTAGTTCTTCACTACAGGAGGGCTAACTTATTTCAGGGGCTGATAAACTTCTGGCATCAACTCAAATCCAGCCTGCAGCTTTCTTATAACTGAAGCTTTACTGGAACAATATTATGCCTCTTTGTTTATGTGCTGACTATGGCTCCTTTCCCTCTGTAAGTTTAGTGTTGAATATTATGACCAAAGTATATGACTCATAAAGGTCTCATGCTAATGTGACCCGTTTTAGAAAGCTTACTGACCTCTGAATTATATACAGTCTGTTTTTTTAGTGCTATATATCAGATAATAATGTGACAGAGTACACTGGTCTTTTCTACCAAGAACTTAAATTCATATCATTTTTATTATGTAAATATACTCCAGAATATGTTGGCATCTATGTTTATTTTAGATCCATGAACTATTAATTCTAAGGAATAAACAAGTCTTACTTGATCATAACCACCATTAAGCTTTTCAAATACTCAATCAGCTTTAAAATTTAGCAACTGTAAAACAAACAAACAAACAAACCAACCTAACTAAAATGTGATATGGCTAAGAGAGTAACAAACAGTTCATCATCAGAGCGAGGTGTGGTGGCTGAAGCATCGAACAGCACACAAGGTCGTGTGTATCTCTGTATGTATGCACAGCTCTCTAAGTCTGAGGCTAGCCTAGCCAGGGCCACAAAGTCAAACACTGTTTCAAACAAACAGGCAAACAAACATTAACAAAAACAATAAACCCCCACCACAGTTCATCATTAAGCTTCTACTGGCATGCTAAAACCCAATACACTAGGATCCAAACACATTATGCCAGCATCTATAGCTGATACAATAGAAATACATTCTAGCAACCACTCAATTTCAAAGTACTTCCACTATAATTCTATAAATTACTAATTTTTAAGTGAAAATTTATTGTTGTTGTTGGTTTTTTTTTTTTTTTTTGAGACAGGGTTTCTCTGTGTAGCCCTGGCTGTCCTCGAACTCAGAAATCCGCCTGCCTCTGTCTCCCAGAGTGCTGGGATTAAAGTGAAAATTAAACACAATGCCAATTAAACGATTACACAGTCACCTCTAATATGTAACAATTCTGCAAATTCACCTTTAACAATACCTTACAAATGTGGGTTGTCACTGAAATTGACAGTGTCTATTTTTGTTGTTTTGAGACAGGATCTGTGTAGTCCTGGTTGTGCCAGAGCTCACAATGTAGAACAGGTTGGCTTCAAACTCACTGAGCTCTTCCTGTCTCTGCTTCACAAGTGCTGAAATTAAAAGTATGCACCACCATGCCCAGCCTTTGACGGTATCTTTAAGAGCCTTCTGGTGTGGTGTCTCTCATAAGATAGTGGCCAGTGTCAGCAGGGATGGCAAACATGCACAGGAAGCCTAACTGGGACTAGAGGACATCCTGAGGTAAGTCATCTACAAGGCTACTGGCAGGCTCAGTTCTTTGGCATTATAAAGTCATGACAGCTAGCTTCCTCTAGTTTTAGTAGTATCTTTTAGTCTTGGAAGTCACATCATTTCTACAACATCCACTACAACAATTTTAAAGGGGGGGGGGGTGAGGGACAACAAGATGATTCAGAAAGTCAAGTCACTTGCTGCTTAAGCCTGGTGACCTGCGTTCTATCCTTAGAACCCATATAAAGATGGAAGGAGACAACCATCGCTAAACAAGTGTGCCTCTGTGCACATTAAATATATGCATATACACAAATGATAAAAAAGAAACAACAACAACAAAACCCAAAGAAATCCTGGCAAGTATCACTGGTGACTAAGTTAATTATAACAAAGAAATTTTCATTATATATGAAGAAAGAAATTACATAAAAATCATATTTTCCTCTTGAGCAAATTTTACTGAATATATGTGTGCACATACATAAAATCTTAGCCAAATAAATGTCCATATTTATAAGTTCCAGAGTTGATTTTGCAAAGAAAGAAATTTACTCACATTACAGGTAAGGCCAATGCATTTCATAGGTTGGGAAAGGGGGATATTTAGTAAGATAACTTCTTACCAACCACCATCAGAGTGAACTCGAACCCCTTTTTCACTGATTTTCGGTGAACTTGATTGGGAAGATTTGCAAATCCAACATAGCCAGGAGTTTCTGGATTTATAAACTGAGCTGGTTGTTGCTAAAATAAGATATAAAAATATAAAATAGAGCTAATAAACACCTTATTGGTTACTTTTATGATATTATCAAACCTGTAAAAAACATAGGTAATCAGTAGTTTTCACAAATTAAAAAAAACAAAACAACAAAGAAACTCCACAAATCACCACTTTTAAAACTTATACTTTTATTAGAAAATTGTGTACTTAATTGGATTAAAGAAAACACAATCTGAGGCTGGAGAGATGGCTCAGAGGTCATGAGCACTGGCTCCTCTTCCAGAGGACCCAGGTCAATTCCCAGCACCCACAGGCTAGCTCACAACTGTCTATAGCTCCAGCTCCCAGGGATTCAATACCCTAATACAGACATACAGGCAGGCAAAACACCAGTACACAGAAAATAAAAATAACTAAATTGTTAAACACACACCAATCTAATTCCTTCCCTATATGCTGACTCATAACTAATATTTTGATAGCTAATTTCTGCTTAGCAATTTAACTATGTAAATTATGCAAGACTAGCTTATCTCAATGAAATAAATCAAATTATGGCCTGAGATAAAGAGCATTACAGACAGCTGGAGAGATGACTCAGTGATTAAGAGCACTGACTACTTTTCCAGAGGTCCTGAGTTCAATTCCCAGCAACCACATAGTGGCTCACAACCATCTGTAATGGGATCCGATGCCACCTTCTGATGTGTCTGAAGACAGGGTCAGTGTATTTACATACGTGAAATAAATAAATAAATAAATCTATCCTTTAAAAAAAAAGAGAGAGAGAGGAGAGAGTTACAGAAAACTGACTCCTCTCACTGAACACTTAGCTAGAGACTAGCCTACTACCTAGTCTCAGGAATGATACTCTGAACACACCTGGGAATAAGACATTTCTTGCTATCCTTCCTCTTATGGCACAGAGCTTTATCTAAAGAAAGGCAGGGAACTTAGGAGTGTAATGTTGAGATTTCAGGTTCAAAAATTATCAGACAAAAAAGACTAAGCCCAGAGCAGACTACCCTGAAAAATCTAGTTATTTGTTTTGACAGGCTCATTACATATTGCTGGCTGGTCTGGAGCTTGCACTCTTCCTGTTTCAGCCTCACTGCCTCATCGATAACATCAACATTCTTGATGAAAGGATGTCCATCCGGTAAGACTGAAGATGATGGAAGATGTGGTAAATCAAAAACAGTAAAACCACATGTAGGAGATAAGATAAGGGTACTTGCCTTGCAAGTCTGACAACCAGAAGTCAAATCACTAGAAAGCAAATTAAAAACAAAACCAAAAAGCCTGGGCATGGTGCTAAGTCTTTGTGACCTTAGCTCTGGACAAGAGAAGGCAGACGGATAGTTGAGGCTCCAGGCTAGTGACAGATCTGTCTGTCTCCTTCTCTGCCTCCTCCCCCTGACACACATAAGAAGAGAGAGGAGGGAGGATAAACCAACCAACAAACAAAACACTGATGGACAGTGAGGAATAATACCCAAAGTTGAACTCTAGTTTCTGCACACATGCATGCATGCACTCACGCAGCCTCTCCCACCCCTTAAATCCTACAATTTATGCAATAGCATACTAAACATGAAAAAATGTTAATGCATTCACTTGTACATACATACGAAAATATACCTAAAACTTTTATAGTGATTATTTCTGGGTGGTAGAATAATGGCTCTTTTATTTAATCTCTGTTCAAAATTATTTGCATAAAACCAGTAACTGATATTATGGCTTTTCACTGGATAGTAATAAGCACCCTTAGACTCAAAAATAAAAGACAAAGCAAAATGATACCCTTCAGCTTAACTACAAGTTCCACTTTCTCAGCTTATGTCCTTTAAAATTAATTTAATTTATATCAGAGCTCTGGAACAATTTATAAGGGCTAATCTAGACCAACATAGCCTGCCTAAGAGCCCCAGTAATTTAATTATGTGAATTATTAGAATTTTTAATTGCTATTTGATTGGTATAGGTAAAATCTAAGATGGTCAAAAGGATATGCATTGACATATTAGATTTAAAAATTTGGTAAAGAAGGCAACTCAAAACTTCAGAATAATACAAAATCAGAAAGTTATCTTAGAAATCCTTTTTAGCTATCTGAAAATTTAAAGCTGAAATTTCTCTTTACACCATAGATACATGAAGTATATGACCTTACCTTAGACATCTTTCTTGATTTTTCTATCTGTTAAAAAAGAAAAGACAGATGTCTGAATTTGTATATGCATATTTAACAACATGAACTGACCCATGAAGATAGATATGTGACATCACTTTCTTTCTTTAGCTTCTCAGTAACCTCAAACATTGGCCTGGATTACTCAATATAAAGAAAAAAATTAAATAAGCTGACAAAATTATCTGGACATACATTTCTATAGTTCCAAATATACGTACATATATATATTTTCTTTCAGTACTTATTATATTCTAGACATCAGGGATGAGATGGGAGAAAAAGACAACTACTTCATATCTCTAATTTAATTGAAGCCTTTCAAGGAGAAAAGGATACCACTGTGCCCAGAGTCCTGTATCTTGAATGTGTGTCATCTCTGACTGAAAGATCACTAACGTAACTTGAGAACTAAATGTTGGCACTGGGGCAAAAGGTACAACATGAAGCACATTTACAAGAGGACAAATTGAACTTTTTAATGTTTATGTGCCTGTCTGGTACCTCTGAGGTCAGAAGGTGTCGATCCCCTGGAACTGGAATTATGGATGGCTGTGAGCCACCATCCAGGTCCTACAGAAGAGCAGTGAGTGCTCTTAACCACTGAGACCATCTCTCTAGCCCCAGAGCTGAATTTTTACACAAATTTTACAACCCTGAAGCTTTGGGGAAAAGGGAGTGTTGCCTTTCAATTTCACTCAGAACTTAGCAGAAAGTTTATTTTCCGAACCTTAACCTACATGATCACTGCAGACCCCAAGTTTCTCTCTCTAATGGAAATGTTTTCAAGCACCTAAGACAAAATGAGGTTCCTGCACTTCACTATATTTGAACAGGTAAATTAAGGTAGGCATGCAAAAGAATTCATGGGCCTTCAATTGAGTGTTATGATGTTTCACAGGGATCTGAGTCTTGGTTATCCCTTTCCGTTGGCTTTTATAAGCTTTAATGTTGAAAAATTTAGCACACCTACAGAAAGAATTTTCAAAGTGTCCAGATCAGGGGAGAATATATAGGGGCAAAGACAAAAACAAACAAAATCTTCCTGTCAAAAACAAACACCAGTCTATACATTAGCCAGCTATCTGGAACTGTGTAACGGAAGAATGAATTAAGGTCCTTTAGATAGAAAGGACATCCTTGAAAAATGGTATTAATAGACAACAACTAAATAGATTAAACTATGTCATCAAAGGAAAAGTTAGGGGCAAGAGTGAATATAAAGAAGTAAAACCTTCTAAAGGAGAGATAAATAAGTCAGATGGAATATAGATTTGCCAGAAGCTATACCCTGACTCAAAAATATAGTCCAGTTAGGAGATAATAGGAAAGGTAACCACTAACAGAGGAAAAAAAAGCAGTAATCCCAAACAATATAAAAATCTAAAACTATAGATGGTGGCCCATTCCTGTAACCCCAACATTCGAAGGTTGAAGCAAGAGGAAAGTGAATTCAAGGCCACCCCTGGATATTTTTCTTTATTTTGTGGGTCTTCTCCCCCCCCCCCCTTATGGACAGGATCTCTCTATTACGTATTTCTAGCTGGCCCTAGTGTGAACCACCAACACTGGGCCAGTATTTGTCTTAAAAAAAAAAAATAATAAAAGTAACAAATAGCAACTTAATCAAATCAGAATATACAGAAAGAGGAAACTATCAATAACAATCTTATATCAAGACAAAAAAAAAAAGGTGAAATTTGAAAAAATAAATGTAAAAAAGAAAAAAAAAGGATGTCCTCCTTAAAAGACAGACTGGGATAAAACAATCAGACCAACATAATTTGGTTATACTGAATATGGTCAGTGTCAACAGAGGCAAATGGACAGTTTTTGTTGTTTTAAATCATAGAAGAGTACTTGACAAGAGAAAATGCTAACAATATACTTCTATATAAAACATGTAGGATAGAAAACAGCATATACAACTTAATATCATTTTTATGGAAAGAAAAATAGCTATATGTATAAAATCATGCATAAAAATAAATGTATACACCTCATGCTTATGGTTATTTGTTATAGTGGAACTGGAAGTGATTACAACTTCCCCAATATAATTCACCTGCCCAGCAAACATCTGCTTCATCTGCTCTTCTGCGATTAGTCATAAACAATTTTCTTCCAACAGTTTGATTCATAATACACACATCTCCTTCATGCAGCTACTGCTATTCTCATTAAAAAGCAGGTATTATGGGCTTTTATATACTAGCAAATGGAGAACATTTTTAACTTAAATAATAAAAAGAATTATAGCAGACACCTGGCTATAGAAAGTGATATGGAGAACTAGAATTCTTGACATGATTTCCTCTATTTAATAGGGGAAAAAAGGTTACCATTAGTTGTTTGCATTTGTGGTGTAGTTTGAAATACGAAATACAGGAGTTAGGACTGAACAATCTGGGGTCTCTCCTCCTACCAGCCAATGGCCTGCATTAAAATTAAGAATTTCATTTTCTACAAAATGTGGCTACTAATCTTATAAAATGTAATTGTAGAATTTTAAGTGAAGGAAAAATCAGAATAGGTTTAAAAAATGTTTTGTTTTCAGTAAAGAGTCAAAATAAATGTTAAACAAAAACATCAAGAAAGAAATTCAAAGTTACTGTAGCAGGAAAACTAGCTCCTTCTCCAATCCCCACCCTATCCCTGCCTGCAGTATCAAATTCTTACTGTTTTTATCACCTTCCATGGGTCAGAAAGGTCAAGATTGTGAAGTTATTTTGATTTTAATAAATGACATCTAACTTCTTTAAGAGTTAATACATGGAATATAGTTGGGATTCCATGGAAACACAGTTGTGTCCCAAATATACATGTATAGGCCATCATATTAACTCTTGACAATGCAAAAGCATTAAGAAATAATCATTTAAGCCAGGAGGTGGTGGTGCACGCCTGTAATCCCTGTAATCCCAGCACTCTGGGAGGCAGAGGTAGGCAGATTTCTGAGTTCGAGGCCAGCCTGGTCTACAGAGTGAGTTCCAGGACAGCCAGGGCTATACAGAGAAACCCTGTCTCGAAAAAACCAAATCCAAAAAAAAAAAAAAAAAAAAAAAAAAGAAAAAAAGAATCATTTAAAACTTTTGTAAGGAAGATAATAACAGAGCCCTGTCTAAATACTTAACGACAGATAAAACCATAAAGCAAAGACAAAGAAAAATTCCAAGTCAACTTAAAGAGTATTCCAAGGGCAGAAAGACAGTAATACAACCAGTCTGGCTTAACCAATATACAGAAGCTTTATGGAACAGGTTATGAATAAAACCATATAGCCTACATTTTAAAAGTATTAATAAAATGTGAAAGTTTTAATTTACTTTTTAGGGTTAGTTTTAGAGATAGTTTCTCACAGTCCTGAAACTTGCTATGTAAACCAGAATGGCCTCAAACTCAGAGTGATGTGGGATTAAAGGTATGAACCACCATATCCAGCCTGAAAGTTTTTTGTAATCAACACTCTCAACACATGATCTGATTAAACTAAAGGTGAAAAGAAACAAACTCTCAAAGAGCTGGAACAATCCTGAATTCTTGGATTAAGGAAATCCCCAAAGCAAAAACCACAAATTGTCTCTAGGAGCCAATGGAATTGTGCTGGGAGAGATGCAGATGTCCACATTTATAGGACAAACTCTAACTTGAGTTTTACATATTTTTATCAGTAACAGAACAAATAAAGACATTTTGTCCCACTAATCTGGGCTCATGGGGGCTCAGAGACTGGACCAAGTATCAGGGAACCTATATGGGTCTGACCTAGATCCTGTGAATATGTTGTGGTGTGTAGCTTGCTATTCTTGTGGGACTCCTAATGGTAGGGACGGGCCCTTTTGCCTGCTTTTGGGACCCCTTTTCCTCATCTAGCCTTAATCTGAGGGAGGTGCCCAGTCTTACCTCAACTTGGAGGAGTAGATTTGAGGGAAAAGAGAAATGGAAGGGAAAAACTGGGAAGAGAGGACAGAGGGGAAACGGCAGTCTAGATGTAATAAATGAAAAAAAGAAGTTTTGGCCCTAAAAACAACAACAAACAACAACAACAAAAAAATCCTTAAAAAAAAAAATCAATAGAAAAAAAGAAATGAAATTATTTTAAAAAGAGAAGGGCAAGTAAATCCAAAAGCTAAATCTTGAAATAAATTCTGTTTTTGAGGGTCTCACTATATAGCTCTAGCTGTCCTGAAACTCACTATGTAGACTGAGCTGGCTTCTAACTCAGAAATCGACTTGCCTCTACCACCCTAGTGCTTTGAGTTAAAGAAATTTGCCACCATGACTGACAAAAACAAATTCTTCATATAAATCCAACTAAAGAAATGAGAACAGACACAAAAGAAGGCACAATCACAGATACAGACTATAAAAAGGCCACAATTACATATTACACTATATATTACCAAAACAGGATAAAAATTAGAATTGATCTAATCTAAATCCAGCAATAGGGCCAGCTAGATGGCTCATAGTTGCAAGGGTCTTGCCTCCAAGCCTGAATACCAGAGTTAGATCTCAGGGATCCACTTGGTAAAGGAAAAAGAGGCTCCAACAAGTTGTCCACTAATCTCAGCACATGAGGAGCATATGCCTCATTCCCCCCAAATACATACGTAAATATAAAAAAAATTCTAGAAATGAAGACAGCAAAGCACACACACACACACACACACACACATGCACACACACACACATGCACACACACACACATGCACACGCACCTAAACTAGGGGCCAACACCAGATGGAATTAGAGCAAGCTAGCATGAAACTCTGAAGAGACAATAACAAAGTCGTCTAACTATCCCCAACCACTTGTAGAAAAAAAGAGAAGTACTGTGGTTTGTTGTGAAGGCAACATAATTTTAATAACAATCCAGATGGAAAAGGAAGAAGGAATGTCCCACCAGTAAGGAAACAAAGAACAAATATCATCAAATCAGCTTCATTCATAGATATAAATACAAAATTTAAAAATATTTGCTGGCAATAGTAATGCATCAAAAATATCAATATAACAAATCAAGAGAAAACCATATATAAACAGATACCAATGGAATATTTAATTAAGTTGATTCAACAATCAATCTGAACACTAAGGAAACTGCTTATATATAATTCAGGGTTAATTCCCAAACCAATAGCAAATATTATTCCTTAAACTACGGGATGAAAAGATGGCTCCCAGGTTAAAACCACTTGCTGCTCTTCCAGAGGACAGAGGTTTGATCCCAGCAATAACATGGAACTCACATTTATCTGTAACTTGAGTTCCAGGGGACTGATGTCCTCTTCTAACCTCTCTGGGCACCAGACATGTGATACAGATGTATAAAACACTTATATACATAAAATACAACTTTTATAAAAGGGGATATTAAATCTATTTTAAATAAATATTAGGTTAAAAAAAAGTTCATTACTCTTATTACTTTAAAACACTGGAAAAACCTTCAAGCACACCCAAAAATATCACAATAAAATAAATCATCAGGTACCACCCTTAATTCAATTTCAATAATTAATACTCAAGTCCAATATTAGTTTATTTCTAGCTTGTCTATGAAATAGACAATGAAATAGACTATGATTAGTGAAGCAAATCATAAAACAACACTTCATTTATAATTCAGTATGTACAAGGCTCCTAAAAAATGGCAAGCTATTATTTCTATTAAAAATTAATTATAGTTGTTTAATATAACCAAATACCCAACTGCCTCATTTTTTCTGCTACAGTAAAAATGGAAGGAGCATCTACATATTGCAATTTTATTATAATTATTTAATATTACCCTATTAAGATCAGTGCATCAAAAAAAATCATGAAATGAAACTACCTCGCTGACAGGGCTGAATATGCAAAAACCACAATACTTGAGTTAAAAAAACAAACAACAACGACGAAGAAAAACCAAAAACCAACAGCAGCCAGGCTTACTGGCTCAGGCTTTGGTCTCAGCACTTGGGAGGCAGAGGCAGGTAGACTTACATGAATCCGAGGCCAGCCAGTGTACATAGTGAACTCCAGGACAGTCAAAGCTACTTTATAAAGAGACCAGAAAGCCTGGGGCTGGAAAGATGGCTCAGGGGTTAAGCTCACAACCATATATAATGTGATATGATGCCCTCTTCTGGCATGCAGGTGTACATGCAGATAGTGCACTTATACATACAATATATAAATCTTAAAAACAAAAAACACAGGCTAAGAGGACTACAGGCCTCTCTGAGAGACCATCACAAGAAGATCATGAGTACATATGTTCCAGATTGGGTTGGAACAAAAAAAAGAAAAAAGAATTTAGTTGGTAAGGTACTAAAAAGGATAGATGGCAAGTCAAAAGTTTCTTTCTAGCTGGCTGTGGTGGTACACTGCTATAATCTTACACTCAAAAGACAGGAGGATTAAATTCAAACTGGAGGCCAGCTTGGACCACACAAGGAGACCAAGTCTCAAAAACTGAAAGTTTCTTTCTGAATTGTGATTGTGTATGTTGTGTGTTTGTCTGGACCTTAGAGGAGGAAGCTCCTGGTTTCTTGTATGCTAAATGAGTGTTCCACAAATGAGCTGCAGGTCAACACTCCAAATCTTTCCTATCCCATTGAGGAATAGAAATAGGGGGAAATACTCATTAAAAATAAAATAAAAGGCAAACCAGTTGTGATAACATCACTGGAGGCTAAGGTACAAGGATTACAAATCTGAGGCCAACTTGGATTATTATACAGTGAGTTCTGGAATAGTCTAGACAACAAAGAAACCATGTCTCAAAACACAACAAAACACTAAAATGCACAGGAATACATTTTAGGTTCTTTGTCTTGTTGGTTTTGAGAGAGTCTTTAAAAGTTCAACTTAAACTGGGAATCTTATTTCAGCCTCCCAAATGCTGAGATTACAGGGATGCAACACTATACTAGGCTATGACAGATATAGAATTTAAAAAAACAAGCCCTAAAACTATCAAGTCATTTTGTTTTTCCCAGATTTGTATAATTAATTTGATTCTAAACTGGAATCCCTATGGTATGTCTCCTTTCTTTAAGTACTGGATCAATAATGGAAAGATAAATACCTGAGAGTAGAAATGTAGAGACTTGCCTTCACTACTATTACATGTCATTTCTTTCTAACTACCAGATACAGGAAATGTCATGGGTATCTTTCTACACCTCTGTATCTCCGTAGCTTCCTGACCCAAGTCTGCAGCTATTTTGAGGTTCTGGGTCAGTTCAGACCAAAGAAGAGTAATATCCAATTTCAGTTTTCTTTCTTTCAATAAGTATCCTGAGAGCTGGAGAGATGGCTCAGCCGTTAAGAGCACTGAATGCTTGTTCTTCCAGAGGTTGAGTTCAATTTCCAGCAACCACATAGTGGTTCACAACCAATTGTAATGGGATCGATGCCCTCTTCTATCTGAAGACAGCTTCAGTGTACTCATATAAATAAAAAAATAAATAAATAGCATCCTGATGCACAACACAAGCACAGAAGTGGAGAAAACATACAATGATTATTCAATACAGAGAATGCAAGGCTATGAATTTGCTACCCTACACCCAAACATAACTTGTATTCTCAATTATTTTCTAACAATGTATTAAACATAACAAAATGGGTTTTTGTTTGGGGAGGGCTGTAATAAGGACCCAGAAATCTTGCATTGAGGGCAAGCACTTGACCAAGTGAACTATACACCCCCAGTAATGCCAAAATGAAAACTGAAAGAGGAATACTGAATTTCTAAAGCACTTGGTTTTTAGTGAGAAAACCTTGGTCCATTAACATACTGCTAGGTACAGATCGCAGATCAGTAAGATTCCCCACATCTAAGATACATGGTCAGACTAAAATTTTATTCTTTTACATTGCATATTTCAATGTCAGAAGCTATGAATGTCCTTACACTTGACCCACGCTTCTTTATTTCATAGAGTAACACTATCACCCTACTTAAGAGACAAAAGATGACTAGGTGAACAAAACCTATTTTTGCAAGTGGCATTTATAATGATGGACTACTCATAAAGAGGAACCATCATTCATGTACACAAACTGTTATATTTGTATACATTACTCCCAATCTTCAAAGACTCCTCAGAGTAGGATCCGGAAGAGCTTTTATCCAAAGTGCCTGGACTCTCTTGCCATTTAGATTTCTTAGATTTGAAGACAGTACAAGCACATTATGCAAGACAACACTCTTAAAGGAGCTTGGGGCCGCAAGCCACAATCAAAGGCAGCTGAACAATCAAAGGGAGCTGAATTACACTCATGAATGATAATAGAGCGAGGCCCCACAGCCTTTCCCTAGGTTACCCAGCTAACCCAGAAGGAGAAGCTTTTGTTTATTGAGCAGTGGTGCTCAGTAAAAAGGGGGGGGGGGGACCCTTCTAGGTGGAAAAATTGAAAAAAGGATCAGGACAACCTTTACAACTAAGAAAATCATCACCAAAATCAGATATAGCAGCACACACTGACAGTTTGAATGCTGGGTATTGCAAGGAATCCCTGAATGGCAACTACCAAAAAAGCCATTGAAAACAAGGAGTCTCAAATTAGAAGCATCATGAGAAACAGCCTTTATGTCCTACAAAATTGTTTTTCCTTATGTTAACAAGACGGATTTAAAAAATGTATCTAAGATACTAAAACAATTTTCGCTACTAAGGAAATACTTGAGAGCCTAGGGACCCCAATATTTGACTCCTGAGAAACAATCCGTCAAAAGGATATCTAATTCAGTGAGAGTCCTGAATAACTAGCAGCGAGCAGGAACTTCAGAACAGATAAGCAGAAGACAGAGAAAGTGCGAGGTAACTGCGCCCTAGACACGAGGAGTAGTAAACTGGGTTAAGACTAGCCAAAGAGATCACAGTAGTTTGAACTAGAAGTTTTAAGTGTTAAGAGTCGGGTAACCTAGTGCAGACAAGGCAAGGCGCCACTAACAAAAGAGGCCGGAAGATACAAAAGGGCCAGGCGTGGTCTGGGCCTACGGTCAGCTTCGAGTTGGACTTAATCGTTTCTCAGTCAAAGGCCTCCACGCCATGCTCCCTTTCCCGTGTCACTTACTCCGCTGCAGCCCTTTGTCTAGCGTCGCACTACCTCGGGGAAGGCCACTGCAGACAAGACCACTCCTCTAAGCGCCTTTCACTGCCTCAAATTGGGGAACTCCATTAACATCCCAGGGTGACAAGTCCTTCACACCCCCAGGGCGAAATGGCACCGTTAAGTGAGAAGATGGCCACACAAGCACAAGTGCTTCGTAGATATGAATCTAACGCTACCTCACCCAACTCCTCCATCCGCCAACGTTAAACGCCCGGCTCTCCACCACACAGTATTTGGACTGTGCGCGGTAACTTCACTGGGCCCAGCCACGCCAGCCCCAATGCCCTGGACCTGGCCAGTAGGATCACCCAGATGGGGGCCGCCCGTCCAGTTGTCCTCGAAGGGACGACGCCAGGCAGGCACCCATCGCTGGAGCCGTGGACTAAGGGCGCGGCCGCCCCTCCCCCACGCGCACCACTTCCGTACCCGTTATCACCGCCTGAGCGGCCGGGCGGAGGGGAGAACTCTAGCACTTTCTCAGGACCGACAGCTTGACTCCAGCCCGCGCGACAGTGGGTACACATTGCTACACACTTACCCGCTAACACGCCGGAGAACGCTCGTCAGGCGACCGCACGGACCTGCCCCGCCCAGTAGCGCGCGCGAACAGATTGCGTCATCGCGCCGTTCCGCCCCTTGCCAACTCCTTCCTGGGCCCCGAGTAATTCCCCTCCCCCATCCCCCCCCCCCCCCCCCCCCGCGGTTGCCTGCAGAGCGCAAGCGTGGACACTATCCTGTCGACCGCCTCTGCGCAGGCGCTGTGCCCCTCCCACGGCGGTTGGCCATATAGAGGCTGGGGGCGGGGGGAGGTCAAGCGTAGCCTCTTCTCCTTTACCAAGATGGCGTCTTGTTCCTGTTTCGCCACAGTTCCTACCTTATGAGCTTGGATTCCTCACGCTAATAAAAGAGGAGCAGGTAATGAGATTCCCTGCTTTGTGGGAAACTAGAGTTGGGGGAAGGATATTTATTAGGAAGGAATAAGGTGTCCACTGAGAGCGAGAGACAACCGGGGGCGGGCAGGTGGCAGCGTGAGTGCGGAGCAATGAAGGGAAGGGAGCCTTTTGCCTCTACCCTTTCCTCCAGGAAGATGGCGGCAGCACCGACCTAGGAGCACCGAGCCGGGATAGGCAGGCGCCTGTGACTTGCCGGCGGGCAACTCTAGCCGCCTCCGCGGCCCTCTCTATGGCGGGCTGGCGTCCCGGGATTGGCTACGTGCTAGTCACGTGGGTTTACCCCCCCCCCCCGCACACCATAGAGTGGTGCCTGTCCCTGGGGACGTGGCCTTCCTGTGTGATCGTGAGCCCGTGCCCCGCGGGGGAGGGCGGAGCCGGCACAGCCCCCTACCCTCTTTCAGTCTAGGGCGGGCGGTGAAATCTGCGGCATACCCCGCTCGCTGCGACTGGCTTGAAGCTGGCTGGGAAGGTGCAGTACTGGACTGCGGCCTGGCTCGGTTGTCCTTCCCTCTCTCGCAGGAGGTCCCTTGGCTGGTCAGCGATCGTAAACTCCTAACCTTAGGCCTTGCACCGAGGCCTTTCTATAGAGAAAACACCCTAGAGTACCTCGCCAGAGAAGAAACAGCAATCGCGCGACCCTAGTGGGTGATGCACACAGTGTCGGTATCCCAAGCTGTTTTGACACATGCCTTGTTGTGAGGGGGTGTTTTTTGTGCGGTATTACTTTGAAAAGTATCCCAGTACTCGAGGCTACACTGTATATCCTGGCAGAAGACTGGAGGGTCGACTGGGCATGGTGTTTGGGCATGCATACGGTATAACTGTGAACCATAGGAGACTGACTTGGGTTTTATTATGTTTACAGACAAGGATAAAGCATGGGGAAAACTGGACGGTTATAACCTTCACTTAAAACTTGGCTCGCGCTTCAGCTTTGGGTTTTGCTACATAGTCACCTTATGCTCTCAAGCAATGACTTCACATATTTGTTAATGTCCGTTTAAAGAGTCACTTTCTTAGTAAGTAACTTTCTGAAACCCAGTTAAACCAGTCAGAATTTTGTTTGAGGCTAGTAGTAGCAACAAGCTAAATTTTTATTCTGGAACACTGGGTGAAACTTACTGCTTAGGCTGAACATTTAAAGTACCCATAGGCTAAATTTGTTAATTATGTTGATATTGGGACACTTAAAGGCAGTTCTTTAATGTAGCTCTGAAAGGGGCTTTGGGTCTTTGTTTTGTTTTTAAGTGAATTACTACTTAATGGATTCAAAACAACTCTTAACCTATTATGACAGCTTTAAACTTAGAGAAAATGTAGCATATCTCTTCCAGTCTCAGGAATAGTATTTTGGAAACCAGTTAAGTAATTTCCCATGGCACCCAAGCTTTGTTGGTAGCATTGGTTAGAATCCTTCGCTGCTTAGATACTTGCTTCATCTTGAGAACACCTAAGGGGGTTGAGACAGGTCAAAATAGACAGGGACACACACACACACACACACACACAAGCAGATCCTTATCTTTTTCTCTTTTGTGGGCAGGCTTACTTCTCAGTGGCCAAATAGACTTTCAAGTACATTTAGTTTTATTTTGATCTTCTAAATTTCTAATGTCAGGCTAATAACCTCATTTCTTTAGCATTAAAAAATGGGTGCCACACTTGTGAGGGATTCTAAGGGTACAGAGATAGAAAAAGTCATTTTTCCTTTTTTTCTAGCTCTTTGTGGTTTACTGCAGGCTGATTTGTATTGTAATGAAAATATATAAGTAGAAAATAGACTACAATTACTTGTTGGACAGCCCATAATGGAAATAAGTAAAAGAGATAGGAAGGAGACTATGATTACTTGTTGGAAATCAGTACACTTGTGATCCAGCACTTTGGATTGGGATGACAGAATGATCAGGAGGTCAATGTCAGCCTCGTCCATCTTCTACATCGAGAGTTTAAGGACTGCTTGGCCAAAAGGATACCTGTCTCCCCCCCCCCCCCCCCCCCCCCCCCCCCGCCACCCCAAGAAAAGATAATGGTCCTTGAACTGGCCTTTGAAGAATGATAAAAGAGTATTTCCAGGTGGAGTTGGTAGGATGGAGTGTTTCAAACAGAGTAGGAAAGGGAAGACACGACTTATAGTCAGTGGCATACAGCAAAAGGCTGAGAATTGGACAAAGTATGCCATTCTTGAGTGGCAGTGGGCATAGCTGTGTAGAGAAGACATCTGCATGGAGATGTCTTCATGGCGTACATGCAGTCCCTTCTCAGTCTGACAGGTCAGTCGGGATTATGACCATAGGAATGACCTGTGATATTTTGTAAGATAGATTCTTCATTATTGTCTTCTACATGAAAATTATTTACTATAGTCTTGAGCAGAGAACATGCTTTTTTGTTATTTTTCATTTTTTGACAATTTCACTCGCATGTATTATTTATCTTGATCATACCTGCTGCTTTCCACTTTCCATGAATGACCCGCTCTTTTTAAAATAATCCACTGAGGTCAGCAAGTGCTTTTTGCATGAGCATGGCGAACCTATTAGCAACCACAACCAGGAAGAAAAAATGACACCACCACAGTCCTTCAGCGGGCATATACTACCCGTAACTCCTTAGCTGGCGTGGACTTTCACGACTCCCCTATCCCATCCATACTGAAATTGACTGACTTAATGCAGTGCAGGTAACTTGTGCTGCTCTGAGTTTGTGACTATAATGTCCTGACCTGTACAGCAGGCAGTATTTTACAGCACTGCTCCCCATCTTCTGACTCATTATTTCTGACCCCCTTTTGGCAGTGTTCCTTGAGTCTCGCTGGGAATGGGTGTTGATATAGAGGCCCCATTTAGGCCTGAGCACTCAACAAGAACAAGGTTTTTAACATCTCTTCTCATTTTGGATTAAAAAAAAATCCTTTATCTTAGACTAACAATGAAGTGACTGTTCTTTAGAATCATTAAAGACCACACTTTAATAAACAATGTTCATCATGAAGACATCAAAGACTGAGGGGTCTCTTCATTTTCGTTTTGCAGATAAATACTATTTGGGGTGTATTTTAAAACTCTAATTGAGTTAAATCCTTAAGAAGCTTATTCTTCCAAGAATAATATTTTAAAACCAGGAAATAATGAAAATGTAAAAAAAAAAAAATTTAAAGAGTCACAGTGCACATTTGTTAATCGTTTGGTTTAAATGAACTAAAAGTCTTCCTTCAGGAAGGTAATGTGAGTCCACTCTTCTCACTGTACCTAACATATCATAAATTTTAGATTTAGAAAACAGCTACAGGCACTGGAGAGATAGCTCAGAGCATTTTCTGCGCTTACAGGGGACTTGGGTTCATTTTCTAGCACTCAGGTGGCTGTTCCCGTCCATCTGAAACTCGGAGTTTCAAGGAATCAGACATCTTCTGGCTCTAGGGTGCCAGACAAAAGCATGGAGTCAATATATGTATTTAGGCAAATCTCACTCACATAAAATAAAATGCAATCTTTGAAAAGAAACAGCTACAAACCAGGAATGGTAGAAGGTACATGTCTATAATTGTAACTCTTAGGAGGCTAATCAGGTATGTAGAGATTCAAGGCCAGCCGGGGCTACAGAGCATGACTATGCCTTCTCATACTTAACTTGATTCTAGAAGCTCTATTTGGATGGACAGAAAAAGATGTAGCACTCTTGAGTCGTAGCCACACTTAGTCAAGTGCTTGTCCCAGGCCCTTTCAGACCGCGGAGGTGCTATGGGACTGGCAAGGTCTAGTCTCTCGACGTGGTTCCTTTGTCTCTTTGTTTTCTTCTTCATGGCTTTCGGGCTTTTTAGTGCTAGCCTGTTGCCTGACTCATAATATACTTCAGTTGGGTTTCCTTTTTGTGGCTCGCACTGATGAACTTACATGGAGCCAATTTAGCAAATGTTTTGAACCATTTCTGCTGGATTGAGAGACTCCAAGTGGACTGGCAAACAGTGATTTTTGCCCTTCTAAATTTCTGTCTTTCTGTGTCACTGGTCCATAGGTGCCTTTGCTGACTTAGGCCATCTCCACATACTCATTCCACCCAGGGTACATTTGTGTACATGTGGGTGAGCACAGGATGGAAGGTGTGATCCCAGCACTTGGGCATTTGGGGCAGGAGGATCAAGAAAGCGGTCAAGCTTGGCTGCTCTCAGCTACATGTTGAGTTCCAGGAAGCCTGGACAATGGATAAGATGGTGTTAAAAAGTTATAAATAGTGCTTCAGTAAACAAAACAATCTCATATCTAAGCATAGGTAGAGGCAAAATGGTTATTTTTTACATGTTATGTAATTACTTAATTGAAAAATTAGTCAAAGCTTTTGGTAACAAGATTTTAACTTAAATATCTACAAATTTAGATTTTTATTTGATTGATTGATTGATTGATTGATTGATTGAGACAGTGCCTCTCTATATACCCCTAGCTGTCTTGGAATTCTCAATGTAAACGAGGCTGGCCTGCTTCTGCCTCCTGAGTGTTGAAACTAAGTCATGTGCCACTATACCCGGCTTTAGATTTCTTATATGTACCAGTAATTAAGTAGAAAATAAAATACAAATAAGATATGGTGAGACACTCCTGTAATCTCAGTACTCAAGAGTCACTGACACCCACCGACACATCCCCAAGAAATTGTTATACGTGTTATTTTGAGCTAAAGCAGAATTTATTTTTTCTAATTTTCAGAATAATAAATATTTTAATGATGAGATTTCATTTTGGATTGTTATTGCAGACTTGAAGTTTTCTCTGTACCATTAGAGGTAAACAAGATACGAAGACAGTTGGGCATCTTGACCTTACAGAGCTTAGCTTGATTCTGACTGTTAACTGAATAGCATTACATTAACCATAGCTACATTCCTTGCTTTTTTTTTAGTTTTTAGTTTTTAGTTTTGATTACACCCATTTATACATTGGGTGTGGGTAGATTGTTTTATTTGGGGTGAATGTGAGTGTGTGCACGCGTGTGAGTACACATGTGTGTATATGCCACAGTGTACATTTGGATGTCAAGATAACTTGCAAGCGTTCTTTCCTTCCAGCGTATAGATCCTAGGTCATCAGGCTGAACTGTAAGAACCTTGGCGCACTAAGTAACAGAGACAGACAATGTCTTACTCAATAGCCGAGGTTGCTGTGGCACTCGCTGTGTAGTCGCAGGCTCCCAGTGCCGGGATTCCGGGTTTATACAGCCATGGCCACTTGCCCTTACTCATTTTTCTTGGTACTGGTAAGAATTTTAAAATTTCATTCAAAATCAAGTTTATATCTTCAAGTAGTTTAAAAGTCAAATCCTAGAAAGGCCAAAGATACCAATATCCCCTCTCCCCCCCCCTCCACTAAGCCAAAGGGTGTAAAGTGAGGCTATCATACATCTAGTTTGTTGAACTTTTTCAGTTTTCTTGTCACTAAAATCCAATTGCACATTCTCCCAGTTCTTGAACTATTTTAATAAACATAATTCCTTTATCATGTGTGTGTGTGTGTGTGTGTACCACAAGTGTGTGGTGCCTATGGATTCTAGAAGAAAACATGTGTGTTACTTTGAAACTGGAGTTACAGAGGATTGTGAGTGGCCACGTGGATGCTAGGACCTGAACCTGGATCCTTTGCAAGAGCAATAAATGCTCCGAGCCATCTCTCCAACCCAGTCCAGCTCATTTCATTTTTGATCAGTCTATTCAAGTGCCTGTGACTTTGCGTGTTCCTGCAGTCCTCCTGTAGCTCTTGACACTCTGTGAGAGCACATTGGTTTTCAGGAACCCAAGTCCATTTCTTTGTGTGTTTTAATTTGGTGAGGGACATCCTCTGGTAGTTGTCATGCAGTAGTTGTGAGAGCTCGTGCATCTGAAAGGCCTTTTTCTGCCTTATTTTCTGCCTGAGGTTTGGGGCATCATTTGGTTCTTTTTCTCAGCTTCCACCCCAAGTCTCAGGCCATCCTGAGATGTGTCTTTGGTGAATCAAAAGACTTCCTCTGAGATTTAGAGCAGAACTCCTTTAGGGGCTGTTTTCATCCCATGTCTTGCATCGGGTCTGAATGTCATGCTTTTCTCTGCTGGGCATTTTTCTTGGCTTATCACTTTGGGTTCTTCCCATATACTTTCTTGTTCTTTCAAGAGATCTCTTGGTACTTCTCAATTAGTACTGTAACCTTTCTAGATTTTATACTACCTCTGATTAAAAATTTAACTTAAAAATTAACAGATCGGCATTTCATGTGTGGGGTATAAAACGCTGTTATGGCTGATAAACAGTGTGCAGTAGTGTTCTGTGATCAAAAAGTATTTGGCATTTACTCTCAAGAATTTGAGCGTATGTGATCTATCACTTGCTGAGTTTGATAGTCCTTACTGACACTTTGTGCCTTCTGCTTTTGTGTCCTTTCTGGAAGTTGTTCTCAGATTTACCTCATAGCCCTTTTGCTGAACTCTACTAAGAGCTCCTTTTTTTTTTTTTTTTTACACTTTGTATTTTTATTTGTTTCCTAGGTTCTGTATCTATACATAGCCTATAGATATTCTAAATTTTCTTTACCCCAAAGTCACCGTTTTCTGCATTGCTGGTAAAAGATTCAAGGTTCCATGTCTAACCTCTTATATTTTAAGGTTCAGGCTTGGTGTTTTGTGTCTTTTAAAAAATCATTAGCCGGGCGGTGGTGGCGCACGCCTGTAATCCCGGCACTCTGGGAGGCAGAGGCAGGCAGATTTCTGAGTTCGAGACCAGCCTGGTCTACAGAGTGAGTTCCAGGACAGCCAGGGCTATACAGAGAAACCCTGTCTCGGAAAAACCAAATCCAAAAAAACAAAATCATTATCTGTTGTTTTAGTAGTACTGCAGAAAGGGGTGCTAGAAAATGTGTTCCTGCTACATGCAACTGCAGTAGGAGGTGGGTGCCATAGGAATAAAACCAGGTCACATGTCAGTGTGGGAGACAGGTATATCATGTACAGCCAAGGAAAGAGGAGGGAATAATAGTGTCGTAGGGTAGGACAGGAGAAGGCAGGAGCCGCTGGTCAGAGCTACTTGGGAAGGCTTGCTGATGGAGTGGCACCTGTGTCAGTCGAGCCTGCGAGCGAGTGGGTGAGCTGAGGACAGCCATTTGGAAAGATTCTCAGTGTGCCGGGGAGGAGGAAGTACAAACGCATGGGATGGGAACGGGGTTGGAGTGCTGGAGAAGTAGGGGACGCTAGGTCCTAGGAGACAGTACAGGACAAGGAAAGCGGCAAGCAAACCTTGAGGCTTTTGGTAATGAATGTCTTTGAAGACCTGCAGCAGAGTAACCACTGGTGGTGGTGATAATTTTCCCATCAGCCTAGGGTCCGTGCTTTACTCCTTCTGAGGAGGCTCCAGGTGAAAGCAGTTGGTGAGGAACAAAGCATGGTCGGTATCTTCGCCTTTCATTTCTTGCTCTACCTAACCTGGCTCTGTCTCACAGTCTACCACCTACCCAGAGGGCTGTGCGTCCTACAGAACCATACACTTGTGACTTCTCTTGCAACTAAAATTACCTTTTTGGAGAGATGCCCCCTCTCCAAATAGGATAAGTTGGTGTTTATAAATGCAATAGAACTCGAGCAGGCTTAGGCTTTTCAGAAGATCGGCCTAGACAACTTTGTGACTAGTTGAAAAAGTTGTGTTTTTCAATGGTATTTTCTCATAAGCTTTGCTTTGGTAGCCTTCAGCAGTACTATTTTAAGCTTCCAACTTGAATTTTACTTCAGATCATCATTCCTCTGTTCACTCCTGTTCTGTTGCCTAACTATGGGTATTGTGTCTTAAGAAATGTGTGTTGCATCACTCTGGTGGAAAGTTGGAAAGGTTATGAACAATGCAGACTTCATAGTTAAGATACAGCTGGAGAGATGACTTAGTGGTTAAGAGCAGCATGAACTGCTTTCCTCTAGGACCTGAATTCAGTTCCTACCATCCATGTCAGCCAATTCACAGCTGCTTTTAATCCCAGCCTCTGGAGGACCCAACTCTGTGGGCACCAGCATTGGTGTGCGCATATCTACACACAGATGTATACCTATAATTAAAAATAACAAAAGTAAATAAAAATCCAGATGGCAGATGAGCTGAATGAGATTTCAACCTAATAATAAAAGAATTGCCTTAAATTGTATTTGTACATGTCAGACTGGAAAGAATAGACATGATCATCTTAGTTATCAGGGGTGACAAGAATGGCTCACAGATTGTAACTAGACAGTTGAGTTCATTAGAAGGGCAGTTTTATTCCAGCAACACAAATTGATACATTGCCTGAAAAAAATTATTTTTTCAGGAATCTAACCTAAGGAGACTCTGGCCAAATGGAACAGAGGCTCACTGAGTGGCCCGGGTCACACTTAAGTGCTTGTTTCTCCTGCCTTGGGGGCAGTACTTGCCTTCCAAGTACTGATCTCTGAGTTCTGAGGCTAGCCATAGCTACATAGGGCCACTCTGGCTATAGAAAAAATACAAGCTACTGAGGAGTTCCATCAGCAGGGGAGTTATTGTTACGTTTAGTCCATTTAACATGCAGTTGTTAAGAAATGAGTTAGAGTTGTACAGGTTTTAGAAAGGCAGTGTGGTGTAGTTATAGATGGAATTAGGTGTGGCAAATGGTAGGTGTATATAATGAGATCTTGTTTTTATTTAAGCCATGGATTTGGAGATGTTTCTTAAAGAATACATCTAGAACCAGGCAGGGTGGCACATGCCTTTAATTCCAGCATTGGGGAGGCAGAGCCAAGCAGATCTCTGTGAGTTTGCTTTACATAGTGAGTTCCAGGACAGCCAGAGCTACATAGTGAGACCCTGTCTCAGAAAACTAAAGGGAAAAAGAAAGGAAGGAAGACAGACAGACAGACAAAACCTGGGAGAGTTATCAGTTTTTACATAGTGCTATTTGAATTATATTGCTTAATGATAGAAATTACATTTCTTGATAGACTATTCCTATAGCAGCAACAAACACATTAATACCAGTGTACTACACATTAATACTAATATCAAACCAGTACTAACGTAGCCCCTCCTGTCCCATCTCAGGCCCTGCTGTGGGCGGAAGACTCTTAGGATAGATACTCTTTGCTGCGACAGTAGACTACATCTGGAGTGACTAAAGGTAGGAAGTTCCTGAAGCAGAAGCCACATGCTTGTAAGTGACTGTGGGTAATCATTATGAGTCCTTTCTAAGTATTTTCTAGGTTTCTGAAAATACTCTTAACAGTATTCCCTTTCTAAAGTTCAGACTGCTAGGCCTGAAGGACTTCTTCATCCCTGAAGACCTGCTTTTAGCTTTGGACCTGTTGTTTTCTATTAGTTTTCAGGAAGGGTCTTGCTGTGTGTGCCATGCTGGACTTCAGCTCACAGTGTAGCTCAGACTGCCCTTGAGCTCTCAGTGATTCCCTCCTGACACAGCAGAGCACAGCTAGGTAGCTGACATTACTCACTGTGTATCCTTGGCTGGCCTGGAACTCAAAGATCCTCCTGCCTCTGCCTCACAATTGCTAGGACTAAAGTGTTTGTCGCCATGCCCAGCTTCTGCTTTTGTGAGACAGGCTCTCTCTCTGAACCCACATCTCACAGATGTGCTGAACTGGCTGGCCATGGAGCTCCTGAGATCAGCCTGTGCCCCCTCTCCCAAGTGAGTGCTGGTGTTGTGGGCTGTGTCTGGCTTTGATATGGGTGTTCGGGATCCATGCGTATGTGGGAGCGTTCTAATATAGACCACTCCCCAGTGTAAAAGTAAAGAGTCTCTGATAGGGTTTATTTTTATAGCTCTGGGATATCAGAATATTTGATTAATTCAGTTCATTAGAAATTTAACTTAAGGGCCGGGTGTGGAGGCGCACGCCTGTAATCCCAGCACTTGGGCGGCAGAGGCAGGCGGATTTCTGAATTCAAGGCCAGCCTGGTCTACAGAGTGAGTTCCAGGACAGCCAGGATCACACAGAGAAACCCTGTCTCGAAAAACAAAACAAAACAAAACAAAAAAAGAAAGAAAGAAATTTAAGTTAAGATTTATCATGTTAAGAGTGATACATTGACCTGCTAGTCACTTGTATAGTATTCGGCATTGTGATCCATCTCAAGAGGGAAGCCCAGCATAGTGAACACAGGCCTCTAGGCCCGTACCTGGGAGGCAGAGGCTGGAGGGTCTCTACTGTGAGTAAGGTCAGCTTAGTCTATGTAATGAGTTCTAGGGTGACCAGGATACATGAGTGAAACAAAAGCCTCACTTGCTAGACATGATGATGGATACCTGGAATCTCCCTGTTCTTGAGAGGCTGAGGTAGAACATTGTGAGTTTGCAGCCAGCCTAAGCCACATAGCAAAATCTTATCTCAGAAATAAAACAAGACCAAAGAAACACTTTACCTGCTAAAACTTGTATTCATTGCTTGCTTTACTTTCAGTAATGGTCCTCAGCTGGGACAAATTGTCCGCAGTGCTTGGAGAACTTTGGTTCTCATAACTTAAAGGTGCTTCTAGAAAGATGGATATATTCAGTCTCTTACAATGCACAGAACAGCCCAACAAAGATTATCTGGTCCAAATACCAGTAGTGCTGTTATTGTGAAGCTCTGTTGTACAGGGTCAGTTGGCAAAATCTTGTAGTCATTAGCTCTATGTTTCAACTTCCGGGAGTAGGAAGAACCTGGTGGAGTACAGGTGTTGCAGGTATGATTTGGTGCTACATTGCCTGCAGTGTAGATGTTCTCAGGGGTGATGGCATTGGTAACAGGACATTTACTCTGCTTCCCTTTGCTGGGTTTGGGTTAAGCAATGTGTGTAAATGCACTTAATCCTCACAGTGACTCTAACAGGTACAGGAGAGGAGACGGGTATAAAGAATCAGAGAGTCAAGATTTGTAATCATTTTTTTTCCTTTTCCTTTTTTTTATCCTCACTTTTTTGTTTTGTATCAGAGACAGGCTTTCTCTGTGTAGCCCTGGCTATCCTGGAATTTATTTGGTAGACTAGACTGGCCTCAACTCAAGAGATATACCTGCCTCTCAAGTGCTGGGAAGGTGTGCACCGCCACTACCCTGCTCATACTCTCTTTTAGAAGTTAACAAATTTAAATATTCAGTCACAGTTACCTAATGAGTGTCTTCAGAGCCTCTCTAAATTTCAAGGTTAAAAGGTAATGTCCACACCATTTTTTTTCTAGTCCAGGAGTGAGGACAGTCAGGTCTTTGCATAAAGATAGATATTCAGTTCCAAAATGCCCATTGTATAATTGCCCTGTGTCCCTCAATCAGCAACTTAATTTTTATCAAGTCCACATTCCTCAGTAGGTTTCTGGTAGGGAATGAACACATCCAGAGTTATCTTTACAGTAGCCTGCTGCTGCTTAGCACTGGAAGTAAAACTTCTTATAGCTGCCTTCAAGAGATTGCCTTTCTAGTCCAGACTTCCAGCCATATTAGTGTTTCTGTCATTCTCTCAATGATCTAGCTCCATGATTCAAGCCACTTCCTGTCAACCCCACTCTAGATAAGGATAAGATATTGATGAACATTTTCTTGTCCGGATCACCATGTCTTAAGTGGGTAGCCAAATTATCAAGGGTGCTAGTCTGTGTTTGAGGGGATAAATAATAGGGTGCTGTTGGTTTGTATTTGGCATACTCATCTTTCAACTAGCTTTTTGATGAATTATAATGGGCTTCTGAGCTCTAGATTCTGGGTTTCAAGCTCTGGGAAAATGCTTGCTATATGTAGAAATAATTTAGTCTAAAGGCCATCAAGTGACGTCAGTGCCCAGCTTTCTCAGGTTTACATGGCCTACTCTTGAAGTCTATTGTATCTGTGAGTGCATTCTGTGGCTGTGCTCAAGTCCTCCAGGCCTGCTGTCCTTTGGTACCATTCTTTGGTTGTTAGCAACTGTGTTGCTTGAAGGTATGTGACACTGTTCTGCAGCAAAGTTAGTGCTGTCTCCTCTCACTTCTTATTCACTTTCTATTCTGATCACCTTCATTAGCACAATTCCTTTGCCCTTCTGACCTTCTTCTCCAGGGAGGCAAGGGGCACTTAAGTTGGCTGGGGCCAATGATTTGTGTGTCTTCCAGGTTTTAAAAAAAAAAAAAAAAAAAAAAAGGACATGCATAATACTCTGAAGTTGGATTGGACAGAGCAGACAGACTTTTCTTTCACAACTAATTGGACTGGCTGGACCCAGTGCTAATTCTGGTTTCTTTCTAGAGATGGGAACGTGACTGCAAACAAATACAGTCCTTTTATGTTGTCATCTTTATACTACAGATAATGCTTGAGTACATCTCAGGGATAGTCCCTAGGGTGTACTAACACTTTTGTGTCGAGCCTTCCCAGGACTGGGCTTCTTGGGCTAGTGCAGATTGAGGCTGTTCTTAGGCAAAGACCCTCTTGCCTGGAGTCAAGCAAGCAGTTAAGGACACATGCCTGGATTCCTGGGGAAGGGAGAGTGATCCTCTGGGGGTTCCTTGGCAGCAGCACCTGCAGAGCAGTTCAACCAGTGGGGGTTTGAGGCCTGCGGTGGTTGCCCTATGCAGAGGCCTTGGGGGAGTGGTAGCTGGGGAAGAAGGGCTCTGACCCACCAAGAAGCAGAAGAAAGGAGGGGAAGAGGAACAATAGTGCAAGTGGAGAACTAGCAGAAAGTTCTGAAAAGGTTTGGTTGGTTTGGCTGTTTTTGAAATTAAGATAGAGGTGACTGACTTGCAGATGTGTTCTCTCAGGGATCCCTTTCCTGTATAAAATGTGTAGTTCTAAATCCCTACCTTGCTTTATAATATTTTAGACTTGATGGATGTATATGAGTAGAAAGAGAATCATTTTGTTTTAAAATGATTTGTATGGGGATTTTTCTTGTTTGTTTTATAATATTGGGAATCGAACCTGAAACTTCAAGCATGCAAGGTAAGCACTCTAGCCCTTAACTATATCCCCAACTGTATTAGTCAGGGTTCTCTAGAAAAACAGAACTAAGAGAATGACTAGGTCTCTTTCTCTTATGTATGTGTATATATGGTTATATGTACATATAAATGTGTAGGGTTTATATATAATTATATATAATATACATGTCATGAAAATACATATATTATGTATATAATAAATATAGAATACCATACAGGCTGTGTGTGGCTCAGCTAATCCAAAAATGTCCTGATTATAAATGTTCAAGAACCAGCAGTTGCTTAGCTGGTTAGTTGCCTAGTTGCTTTGGCTGGATGTCTCAGCTGCTCTTCTGTGTAGGCCATTGTCTTAGTTAGCCTTTTACTGCTGTAAACAGGTACCATGACCAAGGCAAATCTTATAAGGACAACATTTAACTGGGGCTGGCTTACAGGTTCAGAGATTCAGTCCATTATCATCAAGGAGGGAGCATAGCAACATCCAGGCAGGCACGGTGCAGGAGGAGCTGAGAGTTCTACATCTTCATATGAAGACTGACTTCCAGGCAGCTAATGTGACACTCAGAGTGACACACCTACTCCAACAAGGCCACATCTACTCCAGCAGGGCCACACCTTCTAATTAATAGTGGTACTCCATGGGCCGAGCACATACAAACCATAACAACCGAATCCTGAAGAAGTAGGCTCTGATGCCAGTGAAGGAATGGATTTGTAAGAGTAAGCAGGGGAAGAGCAAAGAGCTTCCTTCTTCCTTGTCTTTATATAGGCTTATAGCAGAAGATGTGGTCCAGGTAGAGGTGGGTTTTACTGACTCAAATGATCTCATTTAAAAGTGTGTCTTCCTACCTCAAAAATCCAGGTTAGAAGTGGTTCTTCCCACTTCAGAATAAGCAGAAATCTTGCAGGTGTGCCCACCATTTCTTTTAGATTTTAGTTAATTACAGATGTTGTCAAGGTAACAAGAATAGCCATCACACGAACCTTTCTCACTTTCCTTTCTTTGATTTGTTTTTAATCCTGTGTGTATATGCATGCATTTATTTATGTGTCTGTGTATAATCTTGCCAGATTTTTCTCTGAGGCAGAAGCAGAAGGATCTCTGGGAGATTACCAGCCTAGTCTAGAGTGAGTCAGATCTCCATAGTGAGACTGTCTCACACAGTTAAACTGCATATCCTACTCCCATACCTCCTCCTGCCTCTGCCTCCAGAGGAGCTGAAATGACAGGGGGTCCTGATCACCCATGACTGCTCTGTGTCCTTCTTGTTAAATTTTACTCTGAAGCTTGAGTATATCTCAGGGACTTTTCTGGTTACTGTGAATGGAGTCAAATATGCTACATTATCCTTGTGTGTGCATGTTTAGCTGTTATGTGACAGATTAGAGAGTCAAATATTTATAAGTATTTCAGGGCTGGAGGGGTGGCTCAGTGATTAAGAGTGCTAGGTGTTCTTCCAGAGGACGTAGATTTGATTCTTAGCATCCACATGGCAGCTCACTGCCATCTGTAACTCCTCTTCTAGGGTATCCAACCCTTTTTTCTGGACTTTGGGCATCAGGCATGTACGTGGTACACATATATACTTGCAAACACCTATACACATAGAATGAAATATAATATTCAGGTGGAATCATGGATTTGCTCTTCAGTTTTTAAACATTATAAGAATGTAATTCACTAGGTGAATTACAGCCTTGAATTAAATCATAGGGAGACATCAATTTGAAGAACAAATTCTTTTCTTTTGAAGCAGAGCTTCTATTTTGATACATTTGTTTCTGCTGGGAGCTGACAAGCCATCCCCAGAGGCCCAAAGTTCCCTGTTACTCTGTTGCCTGCACAGTGAGCCCCGTGGGATTGCAGGGTGGCCTCACACAAGAGGACTCTTAGCCTTCCTGGGCTTACCCTGGCAGTTTTGGGGACATCGCAGTATGAGCCAGAAAACTCAGGAGCTTCCTTAATTTACACAGATTCCAAAGATGGTTATCAAATCACTTTGAGCTTGGTAAGTGCAAGGATAAAAAAAGATGATATTACTAAGAAAATCAACAGAAGTCTGGTATAATCTGAATTAACCCTGAAACATGTAAGATGGTTTGTTTTGGAGCTATGTTTTCTGTGTACAGACACTATTGTGACTGTCTTACCTTCTTTTCTTTGGCTAGCTATAATTTGGTAGCAATACAGCTGCTTGATTAAGTGAGAAAGCAGCACTGAATGGGAAGAGGGAGGAAATATGTTCTTCCAAATGAAGACCTTTCCAGGCTACGCTGTTAATTTTACAGCCAGATCTTTATGCAGATCATAGCTGTGAAGTACTGATGTGATAATAGGGTTTTTTGTTTTGGTTTTTCTCAATCAGACCTCATAGTAAATTCTGCTATTGAATTGTCTGGACTCTGTTTCTGGTTGTTTGAGTATATTGAAAACTTGTCATTCATTTATAAGTCTGTAATTTTTTTTTAGGTTCAGTGTATAGTTTTACTCTATTCACTAAGTCCCACATTCAGACTTGGTAAGGATGTACTTGCAAGGGAGCATACATATCTGTTTTTCCCTCTTTTTGCCTTTGCTGATTGACAGTTGCTCCCTTACCTTAGTCCTGGGCCCTTATATATGCGCTGTGCTTACCAATCTATAAGATTTCTTTCGCTTTTCATCTCTTAGTCCTACAAGACAGTCTGTATTTGGGTCCACAGCACTGGTGGCAAGCCTCTTCTGGAGCACTGACTCCTGTCTGCTCCTGGTTGGGTGGGTTCCACATGGACCTTGAAGTTAGCTGGTATATGTCTCTGTACATACCTGGCTGAGTTCAATAGCTTCCTAATACTTTCTAATAATCTCCGTCAATCATTCTCAATCAATCAGTCTCTCTCTCTGTGTAACTGCTTTTAGGAACTTTGACAAAGTGAGTAAAAGGCTTGAAAATATCATTGCAACTTTTTTGAAGTTTTTTAGTTGTATATGTGAGTGCATATGCATGTGAGTGTATATGTACAAATAACCACACGTATATATAATGTGTGTGAAGACTATTTTAAAATCTAGCAGGACTACACTCCTTTTCTGGGCTTTAGGGAAGAGACTGTACTTTGCCTCTTACAGCTTCTTAGTGGATACGAGGTCACCCCATTTCTGCCTCTTTCTGTATAGCTTGCTCCTTTTTCTTACTATTCCGCCTCTCTCACAAAGACACATATGATGAACTTGGAGGAGAGCAAGCATCTTTGTGATAAAAATCTCCTGGGCTAAGACTTGACATCATCTCCCTTATCCAGGTTTTCTTGCCAACATAACACACACTCCATTGTGTATGCATAAAACTTCAGTTTTGCCAGCAATTTGAACTCTTCCCTTCAGTGCTCCTAGGACTTCAGAACAACAAAAGAGGTTTTTTCCTAGACTTGTCATTTGCAGACAATGCTGTTTGTCTTCTTACTTAGCCATACCTCCTTAGATTGCTTGTTTGCTGGTCTTTGATGATGCCGTGTTGTAACTGTGTTGTTCATTCCAGTATACTTGTAACTTTTCACTAAATATGTCTGCTGCCTCTGGAAAATAATATTCATGTAGACATTTCCTAAGAAAACAGTAGAAAGCAAGGGATCAATGTGAAATTTCCTCAGTCTCTGGATTTTCTTTTCTATTTTTAATTAATCCTGTTAGTCAGTTTCTGTGTGTTCACCCTCCTTTAAGTTATAAATGCATTTATATAAATACAAATTTACTGGAATTAAATCATATTTGCATATGTAGAATAAATGTACTAAGCTATAATGTTTTATTCTCTAAGTTTTATTATTGATTTGGTAGGCTAGTGTTATAATTTACATGTTTCCATGTGGTTTGACTTGATAGTCTCCTTGTAACTTCCAGTCCTCGTTTGGGAGTAGGGGGAGGCAGAGCCCTGTGTGCCCTGTTTTTCTCTGGGGAACCCTCCTTTCCACCAGGTAGAAACCGTGTGTTTTGGATAGAATGGCTCAGCTGTGTAGGTAGATGCTGGTTAGTTTGCTGTGGCCCCTTCACTGCAGTTACTGGTCCCTTAATGGGCTCAGAACCCAATTACTGCCAGTGAGATACCAAAATAATTAGTTAGGCCCCCATGAGGGAAGGAAGCTCTTATTTCCTTAGGAGATACCAGATGATATAATTACTGCTGTTTGTAACACTGTTCTTGTTTCAGAGCCGGCATAAGGCAATTCTCTCTGTCTCTGTCTCTTTCTGTCTCTTTCTCTCTCTGTCTCTCGTGTGTGTGTGTGTGTGTGTGTGTGTGTGCTTTATCTTTGTCAAACTAGAGTTACTGATCTTTTTTTCAGAGAAACTGACACTTGAGGTTTTTTTGTTTGTTTCCTTTTTCTGTTTCATAGATGACTGGGAAGAGTAGGATTTGTTTGTTTGTTTGTTTGTTTGTTTTTGACTTTTTGATGCAGGGTCTCACTGTATAGTCCTGACTGGTCTGCAGCTTCTGGCTCTGAAGATTTATAAACATATGGCCTCACCTTGGCCTGATTTGGTAAACTGAATTTTGTTTTTGCTTTTTCTTTTCTTTTTTTTTTTTAAGATGTACGTATATGAGTACACTGTTGCTGTCTTCAGACACACCAGAAGAGGGCACAGGATCTGATTGTAGATGGTTATGAGCCACCATGTGGTTGCTGGGAATTGAACTCAGGACTTCTGGAAGAGCAGTCAGTGTTCTTAACCGCTGCACCGTCTCTCCAGCCCCTTTGCTTCTGTTTTTTATTTAATCAATTCTTTTCTTTCTTTTTTTAAGATTTATTTATTTTATGTATGTGAGTATACTTTGCTCTCTTCAGACACACCAGAAGAGGGCATCAGATCCCATTACAGATGGTTGTGAGCCACCATGTGGTTGCTGGGAATTGAACTCAGCAGTCAGTGCTCTTAACCACTGAGCCATCTCTCCAGCCTTGACCAGTTCTTTTGTTTATTAACTCCTCTGACTGTTGGTTCTCTCTGTCTTGCCTTGAGCACTTGATTCATTTACTTTCACTCTTCCCTTTAATACAGGTGTGCTTTACCCACTGAGTACGTTTTAGTCATGGACTTTGGTAAATAGTGCTCTTTGTTCTTTTTCTTTTAAGAATATTCTTCTTAGGAAAACCTTGAAATATACAAAAACAAACAAACAACCCAGAAGATTTCAATACTGCCATCCAACTTTTGCTATCTTCATATTTTATCTTTCTTCTTCACATCTCTATGCATAGGTTTTTGCTTTTGATATTTTAAAGCAAATCTCAGACTTTCTATCATTTCTTTACTTTAGTGTATTACCTTTAGTAGATGTGAGACTGAAACCATCACTACTTTACCAGTCAGATGTACTAATATCACCCAATATGCATGTGTAATTCAGTTTACCAGATGTCACAAAACAATATTTTTATACTTGGCTTATAGAATTCAAAAGTGCTTCTATTTGCCTTAAGCCAGCTCATAGAAAATCTGTAAAAAATATATTTCCTATTTATAAAATTTTCCTTTAAATAGTTAGTTCATTTATGCAAGTGTAGGGTATGTGTGCTGTAGGATATCAACATTTTATATATATGTTTTGCTACATCTTGTGTTCTTCAACATGATTTTGTCACCTTTACTTTGCTTGTAAATTGCTCAATGGAAGAATTAGGAATATTTTGGGGGCTGGAGAGATGGCTCAGTGGTACAGAGTGAGTGCTGCTTCCCCAGAGGATTGGGTTTGTTTCCTTGCACCCACATCAAGAAGCTCACAATTGCTTCTGACTTCTCCTCCAGAAGGACCAGAAACCTCTGACTTCTGTCAAAGCACACACACACAAGCACACACCATTAAAAATGAAATAAATCTTTTTTACAAATAATATTTATAGGCATTGCTGCATGTTTACTGTGAATGATCAGGAGGCGTGATGTATGACATAGGACAGGGCAGTGGATGCAGACAGTGACATTGGGGCATTTGTGAAGTTCTTTGTCAGCCAGTTACCTAATAGGCTAACATCCATCTTGCTTGTTGCTTGGGCCCTTTGTTTCAGTGGAGTATTGGCTTCCTGTTGCAGCTGTTCAGATTACCAGATTGCAACTGAAATCGTTTTTTGCTGAGCTAGTCAGAGGGTCATTAGGGTGGATCCTGATAGTGACTCCCTTGCCTTTTTCCTTGGTAAGAGCCATTATATAGCTGTGGCCTCCTTCTTCCTACAGTATACCTTCAGGTACATAGATAGAAAATGTGCTCCCCTACCCCATGGGTTCTATGTATGCTAGACCAGCACTCTACCACTTGAACTATATCCCTAACACCTTTGATCTTTTGTTTATTTGGTTTTGAAATACGATTCTCATATTGCCTAGGCTGGCCTCTGAAATGTAGGATGACCCTAAGCTTTTGACCTTTCTTGAGCTTATGGCTAAGAGCACTTAACTTTTCTTGCCCGGGATGCTGGCCCAGTTCTCGACCCACATGCTGGTTTCCAACTCTCATTTATCCATGTGAGTTCGAGGGATCAAACTTGGGTCCTCAGACTTGCTAGCAGTCACCTTTATCCACTGAGCTGTCTCTCCAGCTCTGTAGTTTTTATGCACAGATTTCTGTGTCGATTTGTTTGTTCTGAAAACACTAAAGAAAAAAAGTGATTTCTTTACCAATGTTGAAAACATTTAAACTAGCAACTTACTTGGGTGAAATGGTGGTTGAGGGGGTTGGGAGGGTGGAGCTTCTTATCTCTAGCATGTTGACATGTAGGTAGTTGTATGTGGGTTCACTGTAGCAGTTCTAAAGGTCTAGTACTGTCCATAGTCCCTGTTCCTGCTCCTGATGCTTTAACTACTTGCTTTCTGTTGTTCTTGTTGTTTGGGGTTGCTACTTTTTACATATTTTTTATGTGTGTAGGGTTTTGTCTACATGTATATAAATTCATCAAGTGTATGTAGTGTTTATAGAATCCAGAAGACGGTGTTGTGTCCCCTAGAATTGGAGTTAAAAATAGGTGTAAACCAGCATTTGGGTGCTAGGAATCAAACCTAGGTCCTCTTAAAAAAAAAAAAAAAGAAGTTGGTGCTCTTTACTGCTTAACTACCATTTCTCCAGCCCTCTTTGTGGTGTTGCTTACATGTCTGTATGTGCGCATATGTGGACACAAATGGAAGCCTGAATTTGACAGTGGGTATCAGCCTTGCTTGCTCTCCAATTTTAGTAAAGTCTCTCATTTAACTCAGAGGCTTGCCCCAGAGAATCCATCTCTGCTTTCCCAATGCTGGAATTACAGCTGGCTGCCACAACTGCCTGATTTTGACATGGGTTCTAGGGACCCAATTTCCTCACTCTTTTTGAGGTACTTTTTGAGGTAGATATCCACTGAGCTATCTCCTGGGCCCCATGTCTCCTTGTTTTCTGCAACAGCAGGATGGCCAGTACTACCTATCTCTGTTTCGGGCCTCCAGCCATTTCTCAGTGACTCCTGTCACATTGAGAATGGTGTTGACTGCCACTATGTTGCTTCTTATGCAAGCAAACATAGGAATTGTACCCCAGACCAGAGTGAAAAGACATGTAGAGCTTTCCAATTCAAATAATGGGGTTTTTACTTTAGTGGCTACCTTATTCTGAATATTCTGATTCTTAGGAATACAAACTTGATTACCAAGCTACCTACATAGGCTATAGTAAACATAACAGAAGACTGTGTACATCTTTAGTATATATAGCCAATATCAGAATAAGGAAACAAGTTGTGCTTTATAATTTATTTTACAGTTCTCTGATTTGTATGTATTTCTGTATTGTACTGTATTTCTAAAAGTAAAGCTTTGAATCATAGTGTATTCAGATGTGCTTGGCTAGGTTCCTACCTCTGATCCCCCTTCTGTTGTCCCTTTTTCATTGTTTCTCCCTCCCACCCCATAGCTGGGAAAAGAAAAGAATACTTGAGTCTTGGGTATACTACCTACCTGCCTTCTATTTTGAAAATTTATGGCCGGGTGGTAGTGGTGCACACCTGTAATCCCAGCACTCTGGGAGGCAGAGGCAGGCGGACTTCTGAGTTTGAGGCCAGCCTGGTCTACAGAGTGAGTTCCAGGACAGCCAGGGCTACACAGAGAAACCCTGTCTCGAAAAACCAAAACCAAAAAAAAAAAAAAAACGCAAAAAACAAAAAAGATCTCAGACACCTGTTGGGAGATAGCAACAGGTGGATCTCAGAGTTCAAGGTGAGCCTGGTCTACATAGTTGAGTTCCAGGACTACTGTATAAGATCCTGTTTCATCTAAACAAACAAACAAAGCCAAAAAAAAAACAGCAATAACCAAAAAAAAAAAAAAAAAAAAAAAAAAAAAACGGGAAAAACAAACAACAAAAAAGAAAATGTATAGTAATTAGACCAAATAATAGACTTTGCAGTTTTGCTTTCTTGCAAAAGAGAGTCTCAAATGCACCATTACATTTGAGACTGGACTGTTGTGGGCCCCAAGCTCTAATACAATGTATATACAGAAGTTGCCAAGAAACCACTTTTTCTTTGATTGTGTCTTGGGAATGCTACTGTGCACCATAGCCTGCCCCTGCCTTCCAGCTGTGTGTATGCTGCCTCTTTGTGGACTCAGGCTTATTCACCCGCTTTCTTCTGTATGTTGTGGTTGTTTCCAAACTTTTAAGCTGTTTCTCACTGTCTGCTCTTGTCCTTCCCATCATTCTTCACTTGCTAGTTAGATAGCCTCTTTATCATATTCTGGAGTTTGCCACCAACATTCATCCCACACACTGTCTTAAGATCTGTTTGGAGTTGTAGTAAAGGACACTCCTCATTGTACTTGACTCTGGTTTGGAGTAATGAATTGTCTTTATCTTCCCTCTTTGTATGATTCTGGTTTACTAGTAGAAAATACTGTTGGTGCTCTGAGGAGGTGGCCCGGTTAATAAAGTGCTTGCTTTAAGTTAAAAGCTAGACTTAACCAGGTTTTGTGACTCAGGCATTTCATCCCAGTTCCCAAGAAGCAGAGGTTGGCACATATCTACAAGTTCAAGGCCAGCCTGTTCTTTACAGTGAATTCCAAGCCAGCTAGAAATACATAGTGAGCCCTTGTCTCCCAGTTCCCTTCCAAAGAAACCAGACATAGTTTTGTACCCTTACAACCCCAGAGCATTGGGAAGACAGAAACAAACAGAAATCCTTGAGGCTCACAGGTCAGCTAAACTTAACTGAAGGTTGTTCTCTGTCCTTCAGGCCCAGAGTGCACTCACACACAAATTTTACTTTGTCCTTTGCAATAGCATTCTCACTTGATAGATGAAGTATTCAAGTCCCCAGGTGTGAATCAGTTTTTCTCTTATATTGTGGCATCCTAATCTTAACAATGTTTTGACTATCTAATTCAAGATAGAGGAAAATGGCTTTGCTCTTATATAGACATAATAATATCAATGCAATTTAACGTTGAATTAATTCTTTGCACAGACTTCCTTTTCAGGAAGTCTTTAAATCAAAAAATAAGATTTAATTCCTAAAAGGTGATACCATAGAAAGATAGTACTGAAAAAAGGAGGTAGTCCCATCTTTGTTTCTTTGTGGGGTTGTTTTGTTTTGTTTTGTTTGACTGATAGTGAATAGGGAGAAAGGTCCAATGCCACTGAAGAGCTGACACCCTCTGAGTGCCTTGGGCTGTAATCTTTGGGAAAGTAAAGAACCCACTTTTGTGGTGTTTCATTTCATTTGCTATTTGGATAGAACTGGTCTTAAGCTTAATCTTGTAACCTTTTTTCTTTTTTGTTTTTGAGACAATCTCAAGTATCCCAAGCTGGCCTAGAATTCTCTATTTAGCAGAGAGTGGCCTTGAATGTCCTTATCTTTCAAATTCTTAAGTATTTGCATCCATTCCTTTAGCCAGTTTTGTATCCATAACAAAGCTTTTTACAAAAATGAGCTTAATCTAGTTTGTGGGACTTGTAAGAAGAAAGTTAAAAAAAAATTCAAATAAAATCCTCAAGTTATAACTTGATACCCCTGGTCAGTTGTTAGAGTATTTTGTTTCTTATAGTCCAGTGGGACTTATAGTTTAGATATTAAAAGTAGTAACTTCAAGGGAGAGCTCTCCTTTATAATCATTTATTTCATTTCTATTCCTCTTCCCCAAAATACTATTAATTATTAAGGCTGGATTGCTGTGGGCTTCAGGTCATGTAGAGCTTTGAATGAAGCCTGTCTCTGCTGGGCAAGGGGAGGGAGAGGCAGGCAGATCCCTGTGGGTTTGAGGCTAGCCTGGTCTACAGAGTGAGTTCCAGGACAGCCAGAGCTGTCATAGATCAGCATAGTTGACTCTGTCTTGATGAAGAAAAAAGAACAGAAAAAGAAGCCCCTAAGGAACCATGCAAGTCAGGTGATCTTCATGAGTTCAGATGCAGGAAATGATTTATAAACTCACTTTCAAGGCCTGCTTCTTCTGGGGTGCTTTTGTTGTTTGCTTGTTTGTTTGTTGATGGGGTGCTGTGGGGTAGGCATAGGTAGACCATACACTATAGGGTTGCTCCTAAGAGCATGGTGCTCTAGATGGACAGAACTTACTTAACTGGCGCTGCTCTCCACGCTCTCCGAGCAGCTCTATATTGGTTTCCCAAAGTGCACAGGTTCGTGTGTTGTTTTTGGTATTTTGTGATGCTAGGAATTGAACTCACTTGCTGGCACAGTAGCCAGTTCTACCATTTTTCCTTTTCCAAGTGGAAGTTTCTCCATTGGAAGTAAAGGGCACCACAGATGTAAGCACCACATATGTAAGCCCTTTGGGTGAGCAGTGTATGAATCCATGACTGCTTTCACGTGCTGCCCTCAACGGCATTGCCTGGGCTTGCACCTTTACCAGTTGTTGGTGTTCACATTACTCAGGATTTGTCTGTGCCCTCTGTGACTTAGTGTCCATCCAGGGAGACACTACACATATACAACCTTTCTAAAACAGAGTTAGTTGTCTTTTTCTGCTCCGTGGCACTGGGTATAAAATTGTTGAGGTCCTCTTACAGGACTGTAGGTGAGGTTCTGATGTCTGCCACTTACTGAATGTCAAGGAAAGTGCTGAGACCTTGGTCCTCCTGCTTGAAATAGGTCAACCGATTAAGTTCCACTTACCTTCTTAGGTAAATCAGACATACATATATAGTTTCTAGAATTTTCTATGCCTTTTTAAAAAGTAGATTCAGAACTTAAGAAACTTAAAAGCAAATAGAAATTGTATTATTTGAAATTTTAAAGAAAGTTTTCCCTTATTGACAAATTTTTAAAGCTGAATTTCATTATAATAAACAATGTTTAGAAATATTTCATTCTTGCTTCATTATTTGTACTCTTTTTACACGTGGTTACATAAACAACCAACTATGAGAGTGAGCCCAATGGAGTCTTCCTAAACTAAAACATCCCTGGTGAGAGCCATAACTCAGGGCGACCAGAAGGCAGACTGTTAGCAGGACTGGACACTGACTGACTTGTCACTGGGTAAAGGTTTGGTCTTTCAGGTCTAAGGACGGTCTGCTTCACTTTTGTAGAAATCTATTTACTTACTGTCTGTCTACTCAGTTAAACCATCTGGAAATATATGTGTATATAGTTGATTTACTTGACAGACATATTTTTTAAAATGTATTTGTTACCTGTATGCATATTTGCTGATTATTTTAATATTTATTAAATTAGAATAGAGTTTCACTAAATATTAAATATATTCACTTAGTGGACTATGCTCATTTATTGCTAACATTGTAAACAGCAAAATACTACTCTAGGCTAAGTTCTTATAGATAATGACAACTTACTGAAACCCCACCTATGGCCACCCAGATGTACAAACGAGACAGGTAAAAGTTGAGTTCATGATAACTTAACCAAGGTGACTCAAATCATAGCTGAACAAGATTCTAAACTAAGAGATTATGGCAGCACATTTGATGTTCTTCATACAGTCTGCTCATTTTGTTTGCTGAACGCTCAACTAAAATATAAATATATATATCTGCATGTTACCAAGAAATACATGCTGCCCCCTAAGAAATAAACCAGGATACCAGCCATTGAAGGAAGCGTTGTCCTTTCTGTCACTTCCTGAAGAGAACCTGACATAATTAGGGGAGGAAAATCAAGCCATAATGGCTGAGATGCCTCAGTGGATACAAACACTTGGTGAAACAGGACGCTGCCTCAACAAGGAATACGGTGAGAACAAAGCCCTTCGAGTCTTCCTCTGACTTCCTCACGTATCTTGTGGTATTGCATGCCCAAAATCACAGAAACAACACCCTCAATAAAATAAATTACTTGTTTTGTTTCAAGACAGGGTTTCTCCTTGTAGCCCTGGCTGTCCTGGAATTCACTCTGTAGATAGAGCAGGCTGGCCTCAAACTCCTGCCTCTACTTCCCCAGTGCTGAGATTAAAGGCATGCACTGTCACTACCACCAGCAGGCATAATTTTTTTAATTAAGCAGAAAAGGCTAGCAAGGTGTCTCAGTTCTAATGACCTGAATTTTTTAGACATTGGAACTGATATGGTGAAAAGAGAATTCCCTCCCAAAAGCTGCCCTCTTGACTGCCATCGCAAGCTGTGGCACACGCACCCCGCTACACACGATAAAGCTGCCCTCTTGACTGCCATCTCAGGCTGTGGCACACACGCACCCCGCTACACACGATAAAGCTGCCCTCTTGACTGCCATCGCAAGCTGTGGCATCCATGCATCCCACTATACATAATAAAGGTTTGGGTTTTGTTTTTGTTTTTAGGGAAAAAATGTTGAACGTTTACTTTAAAAAAAAAAAAAAGACAGTGTAAAGGAAACCATGGATTAAAGAAAGCTGCTTGCCTCCCACCCTGCACTTGGACTATTTATTTTAAACTGCTGAACTGTATGTATGATAATAAACATCTGTGAAAGAAAGTCAATTTTGATATATTTGTTATTAGAATATTGTTGCGGGCTTACTTAAGCATAGTCATAGAAGGAGTTTACAATAACAAAAGTATAATCTGGGCCATATATATTTACAGACCTGGTCACCAGTGTCAGTATGAGTGATCTAACTACTAGCAGTACCATCCCTTGATTTTTAGTTAGACAGTGTCACGATTAGGAGACAGTGTGACTTGGGAGAATGGGGCCCATAAATGAGGCTTACTAAACACTCATGCAATAGCCAACTTCCTTCAGAGCATCAGACAGTTTTACACTGAGGGTTAAGAGTCAATGAATAAACTATACAGTCACAAGGACAAGCTGCACGTGGCAAAAACCTGTTTTTTCCATAGAGGCATATAAAGGATAGTTTAAGCATTTAATTCAATAGCATCATCAAGCAATAATGAATAATCTGAGGTCTGCTCACCATTACACCTTGGAGGAACATGAAAACATGTTCCAAAAACAGTTCTACATTTTGAAGAAACTGAGGACACAAGACTCTTTTCTTGGAGTTTTCTCAAAGGCTCCATTCTTGAACCATATTCTGGCAACAGAGGAAGGAGGCATGTATCCTTAAGTCCTAGAATATTTTCCCATTTTCTGTTGTTTTTTTGTTTGTTTGTTTTGGTGTGTGTGTCTGTGTGTGTGTGTGTGTGTGTGTGTGTGTGTGTGTGTGTTCTCTTGCTTTATGGGTCCTGTTAGAATATGTTAGACTGCCCTATCTGCTATTCAACGATTTATTTTTTAAGTTATTTGGGAGATGCCAGGAATCAAACCTAGGAGCTGCCACATGCTAGGTAAGCAGTCTTCCACTGAACTACCTCATCAGCTCTGAGTTTCCAGTCCGTGATTCTTAACCATCTTTCAGTTGTTTGTTTTTTATGTTTGTTTGTTTTATTTAATGTTTGTGGGTTATTTCATGCTTTTAATTAATTATATCATTTCAGGTTCTTGTGTCTAACCCTATATAATTTAATTTTTTTTAATTTTTTTCAGTTGTAGTTTTACAAATTTTTATGGCATTAGGGAACAAAGCCAGGGTTCATGAATGCTCTAACCATTGGGCCACACACTTAAGTCTTTTTTTTTTTTTTAAGTTTTATTTTTACGTGTATGTGTGTCTTGCCTGCATTTATGTCTGTTTATCACATGGTGCCTGGTGCCTTAGGAAACCAAAAGAGAATACCAGAGCCCTGGAACTGGAGTTCTACATAGTTGTGAGCTAACCGTGGGTGCTGGGGATCCAAATGGAGTCCTTGACAAGAAGGGCAAAGGCTTTTAGCCACTAAGCCATCTCTCCACCCACTTTTTAAAAAGAAGGTGGGCATGTGTGTGCACGCACTCTACAGTTGTTTAAATGGATGCCCAGTTTGTTACATGGGTGCTGGGATCCAAATCCCAGTGCTCATGATTGCGAAGCAAGTGCTGGAGACAGCACCCCACCCCCACCCCATTCTTACTCTTTAAACTTTAACCTTCAGTTTCTGTACTGTAATTGATCTCTCCATATCTTTTTTTTTAATCCTGTTATGAAACTTATTCCATCTTGAGTTTACCTACTTTCTGTCTGTTAATTTTTTAAAAGGATAATGGGGATTTAAAGGACTTGTAGGCCCATGTCTCTAAGCACTCCCCAGAGATGCTCTGTCTTCTAGCCAGGCCAGTCAGAGCGTCCAGTTGTTGCTGTGTTCTGGTCTTCTCCTTTCCACCTTAGACCTACTTTCTGTTTAGGGTATAGCCCTTTTAGGGAATCGATGATTTGGGGAATTGGAGAGTGTGGCTGTATTCTGACATTTCACCTTGAACAATCAGGAATCTTACTCCATGTTCCTTGATGTATGAAAACCAAAACATTACAGACCAGTGTTCACTTTGTGAGACAGCTAGAGTTGACACTTGTGTGTTTCATTATACTGAGGCTAACCTGTCATCACTGTCAGTGCTCCAGGAGTGTTCGGATGTTTTGTGGTACATGTTGATCATTTCATAGTTCTTTTTTTTATTTGATATGAAATGTTTTTTTGGTTTTTGGTTTTTAGAGACAGGGTTTCTCTGTAGTCCTGGCTGTCCTGGAATTCTCTCTGTAGATCAGGCTGGCCTTGAACTCAAAGATCTGCCTGCCTCCGCCAAGTGCTGGGATTAAGGCGAGATAAAATCTTATATAGATTGGCCAGATTGGTCTAGAGCTCCTAATCCTTGTAGCTCTACCTCTCAAGTGCTGAGCTAACAAGCTAATGTTACCACACCCTCCTTGATTTAATAATGTCTTAAGCCCCTGTTTTGTTTCATTTTTGAGACATCATATTAACTTTGTAGCCCACTGTGACCTTGAACTTCTAATACTCTGCCACAGTCTTCTGAGTACTGTACAGGAGACCACCACACCCAGGAAGGTCTCAGTACAGCAGGTACTGTGCAAGCTTGTACTTAGTGTGGACTTCCTAACTCCATTGGAGATCCCTTGACAGCAAACATACTGACTTGTGGGTGCTTACCTCTCCACATCTCCCTTTTCACAGCCCGAGACCTCAGTAACAAAAGAACAACATTTCTTCTAGTTGCTGGTTGGTTAATCGCCAGGGAAAGACAGCTTGCAGACCACAGTAATTATACAGAAGGAAAGACAGCTTGGTGCCTACAGAGGCTTTAGGAACTATATCACTCAGTGACCATGCTGACAGCTTGGAAATGCCCCTGGGTCTTTTAAGCTGTGCACATTCTTTGCCTTGAGAGATTTATGTTGTGAAGAGCTGTGGTGTTCCTGTCAGTTGTATTGCTGGCTCCTAGGCTTCTTAATTCTGACACCTCAACTTACAGCTAGTTTCCTATTTGATAGCCCCAGCCCCATTCTTTCATCACATTCCTCTTTCCCCCTTGTCCTTCAGTCTGAAGTCCAGTTAGGGCAGCTCCTCCCAGTCCCTCAGTCGAGAGCCCACCACTGTGCTGCTACCTTCCATGTACATATCAAGTCTGATTTCTTGTTTTGTTCACTGCTTCAAATGCTTGTAACCCTTAGACTAAAAACTGCCAAAGACCTCTTTGGCCCTACCGCATACCATTGTCCCACAAAAAAAAAAAGCACCTGGAAAGGCACATATTATCTCTATCTGGTGGCTCACACTTGTAATCCAAAGACTAGAGAGGGAAGCTGAGACAAAACTTCTACACAGTGAAACTTTGTCAGAAGTGGGGAAAAGGGGGTGGGGGCATCTGCTGTTGGTTACTAGCCTTTAGTAACACATCTCATGTGCTGATGCATTTCACTGCCCTGTCTGCCCCGTTGTAGGTCAGAAGTGTGCTCATGTCACCTCAGGAGAAGTTCAAAATGATGATTGTGTACAAATTCTTCAAGTAATTGTCAATAAACACAGAATGGCAGAACTAGCCATTTCTAAGGAGGAAGCGTCCTGAAGGCAGTGTGCTCTGTCCAACTGAGTATGGGCGAGGGAGGAACTCACTGCAGGCTGGTCTGTACACATGGGACTCTGAAAGCACATACTACGTAGAGGGCTTCGCAAGTTGTGGACTTTGTTGTGTTGGACACTGAGGAACGGGGTACGGATTTGCAGAAGAGGTGGGGCAGGAGAATGAGACTGTGCTCGGTCAGGGGTGCTCTAGAGGATGGTAAAATGGTTTTCCCAGCTGTCTGCTGGCTGAGCTCTGTCCTCAGAGCTTTCTTTTCTCTTTTGGTGACACGGTTTCTGGTGGCCTCGGCTCCACCACCTTTGGTTCTGGGGCCTGCCTGTTCTCGGGAGGTAATTAACTTCCCAACTCCTCGCCCCCTGTCAGGCCGCAGAACTCTCGAAGAGTTGATCGGCTCCCGGGCGCTGTAGGGACCCCGCAGCGGGCGGGGCGGGCGGCCGGTCTGACGTGTCTCGGCGGGATTGGAGCCTCCGCCCTATATAGCAGCGGCGGCCCCGGCGCCGCGCCTCGGAGCGTCCCGGCTTCTCCCGCGCAGCGGCAGCGACAGACGGACAGACTCTCGGGTGGTCACACTCACGAGTGAGGATCGGGCGAGCTGGTGGGCGGGGGTGCCAGGGGCGGGGCGGCAGGGGGTCGCCGCTGAGCAGGGCTGGGGTCGGTTCCCCAGCTCCCGGCCGCACAGGCGCCTGGTCTCCAGCTACCGCGACGGGCGGGGGCCGCTACGTGTCACTCTGCGCATGGCCGCGCTGGAGCGCAGAAACTTTCCCAAGTCCGCCACGCGCCGCGGGTCGGCTTGCGGGCCCGGACCGCCTGGACTACTAGCTCACCGGGCGGGCCGCCGCGATGGGGGAGGGGAGCGACCTGGCCAGGTTGGTGACGTGGGCTGCCGAGCCGGCCCCTCCCCCGCACCCCTTCCCCCCAGCTCGGCCGCACGGGCCGTACGGGCTGTGGATCGGACCTAGCTAGGTCAGTGGCGCCCTAGTTCGCGTCAGGCTGGGATCTTCACCCGGGGCCCCTATGTCCCGCGCGGTGCCTCGCTGCGTCTTCACCTGCGGCGTCTGGCTACGTGGTCACAGGAGGACTCCCGGCCCAAGTACTACTTGGATGCGCACCAGGGTCCATGGGTGAAAAATACATTACGGAAAAATACCGAATTTGGATGAAAGGCAGGGAGGCCGAGCAGGATACTGTCCCTTTAAGCCTGTCCCCGCCCGCGGGCGCTCTTGGCCGGTGGGAGGGCCATGCTGAGGTGGCATCTGCGAAAGTTCCTCCCAGGCTGGGTCTCTGACTTCCAGAGCTGGGTAATGCACTAGGCCGGCCTTGGTGGTCACAGACATAGTTTGTGATCTCAGCATAGCTGGGTTTAGTTTTTAATTTTGGAGTTTGTACTCTTCAAGTATTTGGTGGGGAGACCGGTACCTTCGAAAGGAGACGGTACCTTCGAAAGACTTGAGGACATAAAAGTCAAGTTTCAAATTTAGAAGAGAAACCTGCATCTCAGCTGAAGGTTTTAAGCTGGAGGTTTTTAGTGCCCTCCATGCAGACTGGCCTGCAGTATAAAGAACTTGAGTCTCTCTAGTTGGAGCTGATAGGAAATTCTTTCTGAAGCATAACTGATTTCTCCTTGCTTAGTGTTGCCCCTTACATAAGTAGTTGGCACAACTTAGCACAGGGGAATCAATTTAAATACTTCCTTGTTCAGAAGCAAGAAGTCTTCACATACAGCTTTTTCTCTTTTCTGGATTAACAACAGGTTCCAGCTGCCACAGCTTGCGCTTCTCTTGCAGGAGTCCCTGTTGTTCCCTGGTTCTGGGCCTCCACTTCTTCTGTCTAGTTCTGTGTTGAGAACTAACCTTATTCTGCCATGTTCATTTATGCTCTAAGGAGTAAATAGCCAACGGACCCAGCTTCCTGTGGGAAAGGTGGTGGAGGTGGCCTCAGTCCTGAGGGACTGGAGGGGCTGGACCTACTTGAGGAGACTTGAAACATGCCCAGGCCAGGAGTTAAGAATATAGATGTCATTGTTACTTGACTGAACCTCTAGGAGGGTGGGGGGAGTTGAAGAGCTGGGCTCCCATGAATCTCATGCACTCTTTTCCCTGGTGGTATCTGAAGATCAGATTTAGAGTAATATTCAGTCTTTCAGTCCTGACCTGTATGACTCAATCCAGCAGAAGGCTGGGATACGAAATCTTGGGCTCCTATCCTGTTCTCCTGAGTTTACCAGTAGAGATGCAGGATGGAAGGCAGCGGTCAGCTGTGAGGGGAACAGCCAGGTGCAGCCAGGTAGGCCTCAGAGGAGTTGTCAGTAGTAAAACAAGAAGCAGGGAGTGAAGGTGGAGGGAACGTTGCTTCTGCTGTGTTAAACCAGATACAGATGGGCATTACTGAGAACATAGAAAGCCTTTGATAAAATTGCTTTACTGCAGAGTCTCCATCTCCAGTAGAGGTGAGGTCTATATTTACACATGGTTATCAGGTATGTGTTTTTTGGGGGTTTTTTTTGTTTTTTTTTTAAGATTTATTTATTATTACATGTAAGTACAGACACTCCTCTCCAGAGGGGGGCGTCAGATCCTGTTACAGATGGTTGTGAGCCACCATGTGGTTGCTGGGATTTGAACTCAGGACCTTCGGAAGAGCAGTAGATGCTCTTAACCACTGAGCCATCTCTCCAGCCCCCAGGTATGTGTTTTAAGTTAAGTCTTTAACAGGGTTTTGAGTCAGAATAGTTTAAAAAAATTTTTTTACAGCCTTACCAGATGATACCCGAAATCGCTGTTCAGTGTGTCCCTAATTGTGATCTCTTTGCCTCGAGCTCTGACAAACTGAAATCTGGAAGCTAGGCCCCAGTGAGTCTTGTCAAACCTGTCTGGAGTTTTCTAGAGGTCCATTTTACTGTGCCTGGCTGCCGGAGGGTGTTTGTAAGCCTCAGGAATCCTGGAAGCTGCCCTCTCTGGTTTCTTCCTTGTGATGACAATAGGCTGGAGACATGGAGGTGCTTCCAGTAACCACTTGACTCACTGAGCGCTCCTGGGAAGGGACCCTAAGTGTGGGAGCATATTTATTTAAAGGAGCTGTCCTGTGGAGAGAGAGCCCTAGGTCGCATCTCTACAAGGCAATGTATTGTGTCGGCTTGGGCAACAGGTTCTCTGGAGACTTACCTTGTCCTGGCAAAAGCTAGACGCTGGTCAGTGGCAGCAGGGAGGTAGAGACATAATAATTGAGGTCACACCGATGAACCTGGCTTGGTAAAGTGGGTGGTGGGTGTCTGGAGTTACATGAGAGCAGGGCCTGGTGTGGTGGTACATACCTTTAATATCAAAACTCAGGAGGTAGAGGCAGGTAGATCTCTGAGTTCAAGGCCAGCATGATCTACATAGAGAGACCTTATCTTCAAAAAAAAAAAAAAAAAGTTTATAGAGTAGATTTTGGCCTCCTTGGATGGCCTTTGAGTCTTGCAGTTTTATGACCTGATTTTTAAATCTCTGTGGATTACAAGGGACTGGAGGACTTTTACAGGACAACAACAAGAACAAAGGAACTGCAGAGTTACCAAGGATTCTTTGGTTTTGTTGTTTTTGAGACGGGTCTCACTTTGAAACTCTGACTGGCTAGAACTCAGAGAGATCCACCTGCCTCTGCTGAGATCAAAGGTGTGTGCCACCACACCTGCCTCCAAGGGTTCTTTAAGAAGTCAAGGAACCCTTGGTCCTTCTGAAGGCTGGAGCATGAGATCTTGATTCTGCTGAATATACCACAGTTAGCTTCATAGCAGAGTCAGCCTGGCAGAAGTCACAAGGATCCAGTGTACAGATCACCTCTAAGATCCCTTGAAGTGTTGCTCTCTGAGAGTTTGAGATGATTCAAGTTTCCTTGTAATATGTCTTGTTCAAAGTGCCTAATGCCTAAAGATCAGAGCTTTTGTGGGGTTTTTTCTGAAGAAATTTGCCTGTTGGTAAACTAGAAGTCAAATGTGAAGAATATTTAGCCTTTTCTTTCTTGCCAGATAAAAGGATCTAAGTTATAAAGCACGGATAAGTAACCTTTATGGTTTTTGTTTTGCTTTGTTTTGTCTCCTCTCCTTCCCTACCATATACTAGTAAAAGCTGGCAGGCTGACAGAGGCAACCTCAGGACGGACTTTCTGGCTACTGACCATTTTGCTGGTAAGTTTGAGCACCCTTTCTGAAGACATCTGTGCCTGAAACACAAAGCTGTGAGAGTTAGTTCTAGCCTGTATCTCCTTTTCTTAGGTTTTGTCTTCTGTGCCATGAGAAGTATCTCCCTGACTTTACCTTCCCTTCAGCTGTGTCCTATGCGAATTATGCTTTTTCAGGATTTGAGTCTTAATATTCTTTAAAAATACTGAGCTTAATTTTTTTTTTAATTGCGTTAAGGTCTTATTGTAATGAACTAAGATCTTGTTTTTTGCCTTTTTTTTTTTTTTTTTTTTTTTGGATACCAAGTTTCTCTGGATAGCCCCAACTGTCCTGAAATCACTCTGTAGACCAGGCTAGCCTGAGAGATCCACCTGTGTCTGCCTTTTGAATGCTGGAATCAAAGGTGTACACCACCATACCCAGCTGCATAATTTATTAAAGTACTTGCATTTTGTCAAGATGTGCATGTAAGAAGATACTTGGTGCGTAATGGTTTAAAGAAAATGAGTTCTTCCTCATTCTGGTCTCCTACAACTACAGAAGAGAGAAGCTGACACCAGGTCTGAGAATACTTGCTGAATTGCACCCAAACTTCAAGGGAACCTTCACAGCCTATGTCCATAGCCTGTGTCCACAGCCTGTGTCCACAGCTGTCCTATGTAAGGGGTTCTGTGCCTTCAGACAGTTTTCTCTTGTGAGTGAATCCCTCCCACACCTGGGCAAGAGAGTCAGAAGACCGCACAACATTCAGGCATTTACCACAAGGCTGGATCTCTTACACTGTCCATCCCCCAGCCCTGACTCCTGAGGTATTTGAAAATGTTAGAAATGGTTTTTTTGGCTAAGCAACTTAACAAATACAAGTTGTGGTAAATTGTCATTTTTATACTTTTTATAGTGTCAGGCATACCTTGAACAATTAACAAAATAAGATGAAGTTAGCTAGTAAGAGAATGATTCTGGAGTTGACCTGTGCCTGAGCTGGGTCAGACGGCCACCAAGTTCCACTAGTCCCAGAGTTCTGGTGCTTTGGGGGAGGGGAGCAAGCTGTTGCTGAGACCATCTCTCTTTGGCTCCTACAGCGGGTAAGTGGTGCACACCTAGCCCAGGTCTCTTAGCAAGCCTTGCCTACTGTGTGGCAGGCGGGTTCTGAGAAAACAGGCATCAGGTGGGCTAGTGCTGCTTTGCTTGTTCACTCCTCATTTGAAAGCTTGAAGAACAATTTTACATTGACCTTGTGAGGAAATGCATACTACAGCATACAGGAAGGAGATTAAAAACATTGACTAAAGCGTTTAAAACAACCATCTATAGATCATTCCAGTTAGTTGTACATGGGCTTCCTGTTCCCTGATTATTCTTCTCTTATACAGTGTCTTACTAGGACTGTGTGTGGACGTGAGATCAACCATGAGCTCCGTTGCAGTTTTGACCCAAGAGAGTTTTGCTGAACATCGAAGTGGGCTGGTTCCACAACAAATCAAAGGTGACAGGCCCCATTACAAGTCCTTATTAATCTCTAAGACTGGGCTTTTATGCTCATGTGTACTAGCTGGTTGTAAGTGAGATGGACAGGTTTAAGGAATGACTGCAGAAACAGTGAGCTGCAAAAGTGGGCAGTTTCCTAGAAATCCAATTAACAACTGGCTATTAGTGGGCTCCTTTTCAAAATGGCTGTTCCAACTCTGAGGCACTAAAATATTGGCTGTGAAGCATCCCAAAACATTACTGAGCTTCTTTGAGGACGAAGGTGAAGTCTGAATTGTGTGCTGTTACAGGCCACTGGCCAGGATCAAGACCAGCACTGTCTAGTAGAGTAGAATGCTAGCCACCTAAGCAGTTTAAAAGTTTTACAAACATAGGTTAAATAACAAGGAACGGATGAATTTTGTTTTGTTTTGTTTCAAATATTTTCAGACAAGTTTAGACCAGAGTGATCTCAAACTCATGGTCCTTCTGCCTCTGGGATTATAGGCATGTGCCACTACACATTTAATATACTTAACCCAATCTATGCAAAAAAAAATTGTCATTGCAACACCTCAATATAAAATATTTTAACGCCAGCTATTTTCTATTATTTTTCTTTAGATTTTAGTGTGTGTGTGTGTGTATTTATAAATACAGAGTATTTTGATTTGAAAACCAATTTTTTATACAAAAGTCTTTGATCTGGGCTGACAAGACAGCTCAAGAGGTAATGGTGCCTTCTGGCAAGCTTGATGGCCTAAATTTGATCCCAGCACCTACACAGTCGGAAGAAAGAACTGACTCCTGCAAGTTGTCCTCTAACCTCCATGTTTAGTGTGTCATGGACACAAGCACAGATAAATATTCAAAAGATAGTATTTTTAATCCTTGAACCGTAGTTAGAGTTTCTGAAATTTTCCAGTGAAAGAGTAAATTGTTCCAAGTTGTTATAGCATATTTAAGTATTCTTATAATAGAATTGATCAGTTCTTAAATTTAAAATGAATTAAATTTTTAAAATTCACTTCTTAGCTACACTTGATTCACTCAGTCCCAATGATCACTATATTGGTCATTCCTAAGACACTGCTGGTAGTCTGGTTCTCAGAATCTGGGGCCTGAGTGCAGCTCTCTGTAGTGTCTCCTTTCTCGTGAGGGCAAGTGGCCTTGCAAGAGATCAGCCTCTGCTCACACCAGCACCATCGGGCTAGGAAGCAGTGAGCCTGGACTAGAGGCCTATCTAATTCCAAAGGTCGTCCTGTCCTTTCTGTGTTTGCATGCTCCTGTGTGTTTTGGTCCCAGCTCCTGGTAGATAGTGCTCATTCCTAGGGACCAAAACAGTCATGCCCTTGCTTTTGTGGAGATCATGGTTCACTGGACAAAAGTATGAACATGATTAATAATCAGGGACCTTGATTTCTCCAAGTCTTGCTGTTCTCCATCTTGGCTTGAGAGTCTTCACCATAAGACAGGCCCATGTGAGTTAATTTCACCATTATACATTACAAAGGAAATGTGGAACCTACCTCAAAGGTAGTTTTATAAAAAGCTATGTTCAAACTTCTACTCTATGCCAAACATTTATTGTCATGATTTACATTTGTACTATTAGAAAATGTGGCTATGCCACAAGCTGTCACCTGTGTGTTGGATATGCTCTACTAGCTGAGCTGCCTTATCTGGCCTTTCAGCGACTTTGGGGGGGCGGGGAGTGGATGCCCAGGGGGATCCAGAGGAGAGGGGACAGGGGAAAGATGTAGGGTGGGGGGTGACTGGGAGGAAGGCGGTGAGTGGGATATAAAGTGAATAAATAAAAAAATAAAATTAAATATAACGACTGGGGCTGTAGAGATGGCTCAGAGGTTAAGAGCACTGACCGTTCCTCCAGAGGTCCTGAGTTCTATTCCCAGCAACCACATGATGGCTCATGGCCATCTATAAGGGGATCCAGTGCCCTCTTTTATATGTCTAAAGACAGCGACAGTGTAGTCACATAAAATAGATAAATAAATCTTTAAAAAAGAAAATAAGAGGACCTAAAATCTGCCATAAGCTTGCCTTCAAGAGTTTGTACATCTCAATACTAAAATGGAACTGATATTGTCTGACCTTCAATAATGGGACCATGTAGACAGAGAAGAGTTTCCATTTTGGGATTGGGAGTCTCTAGCCCGATCCCAGTCACACATTCAGAGAGCTGGACCTGGTGGCTGTGTGCGGTCCCTTCCTCACGTGAGTTGCAAGCTCACTCAAACCATTGTTCCAGTGGAGGGTTCCTACTAAAACCCTTCGTCTTTATTCGTATAATATTGAATTGTATTTTCCTCCTAATCTGTGTTCTCTGGTCTAGTTGCCACATTAAATTCAGAAGAGGAAAGCGACCCTCCAACCTACAAGGATGCCTTCCCTCCACTTCCTGAGAAAGCAGCTTGCTTGGAAAGTGCCCAAGAACCTGCTGGAGCCTGGAGTAACAAGATCCGGCCCATCAAGGCCTCTGTCATCACTCAGGTAGAAGCACAGTTTCTTTTTGCATTAACCATTCCTCGTGGGCAGAAGTTAGATCTGATAGGTTTTTGAATATGCAGTGTTGAGCACTTTGGGTTTGGGTTCGCAGCATTCTGTAGAGCACACACACATTTTGCCATAATCATCCCATCCTAGCACTCCTGGCTGGCACACAGTTTGAGATAAGCCACATTTGTCAGATTCATGGAGCCATGTGCTTCTCTGTCACTGTAGTCCCTAGTTGCTGCATCTGCTCTTCCTACTCACATGATGGTCCAAAGCTAGTGTTTGCTGGGTGAGTCAGAAGCCAGCCAGGGCTATGTAGTAAGTCTGTCTGTGAGCAGCTAACTAATTTCCCGGATCTCTTGACTTTACTGGTTCATCTCTGCTAGCTGCAGTTGAGATACTAGAATGACTGATGCCTGGCTGTGATAGAAAATCATCACCCGCCTGATGGTGGTGGCACACGCCTTTAATCCCAGCACTTGGGAGGCAGAGGCAGGCCGATTTCTGAGTTCGAGGCCAGCCTGGTCTACAGAATGAGTTCCAGGACAGCCAGGACCACACAGAGAAACCCTGTCTAGGGGGGGAGGGGAGGGAGAGGAAAGAGGGGAGAAAGAGAGAGAGGTGGAGGAAGGAAGGAAGGAAGGGAGAGAGAGGGAGAGAGAGGGGGAGAGAGAGAGAGAGAGAGAGAGAGAGAGAGAGAGAGAGAGAGAGAGAGAGAGAGAGAGAGAGAGAGAGAGAGAGAGAGAGAAAACCATCACCCATGTAACCGGAACTCCTTGTCTTTGTGTACATAAGCAGCTGCATCTTGATCTTTTCTTTTTGGCCTTGCCGCTGTCTTAAGTCTTGTGAAGTGGTTCAGACGTTTGTCAGGGGTAATTGACAGCTCTTCCACCCCTGCTTGCCCTCAGCTCTCCATAAAGTTCCTGACTCTAAGCAAAACTTACTTGTTATGTTTAAAACTCTTGATGCTGCCTGCTATGCCTCCTGCCTCTGGGTCTGCTCTCTCTTCTGCTACCTCAGTTGTTGCCTATGATGGGTGCTACTTTGTCTCTTCAGAAAGGTCTCCATTGTGCCCTTAGTGTCACTCGCTGCCCTTTAAATCTGCCTTGATCTCTCCTATCCCCCTGCCTTGTCCTAGGTCACTGCTGGGTGAGCAAATGATTAGTAAGTACTTATTGCATATAGTCTTTCTTCTCTTCCTTGAGACTTTAACTTTGTCTTTGGGGGGTCTTTCTTTGAACAGGTGTTTCATGTACCCCTGGAGGAAAGGAAATATAAGGACATGAACCAGTTTGGAGAAGGTGAACAAGCGAAAATCTGCCTTGAGATCATGCAGAGGACTGGGGCTCACCTGGAGCTCTCTCTGGCTAAAGACCAAGGTCTCTCCATCATGGTCTCAGGGAAGCTGGATGCCGTCATGAAAGCCCGCAAAGACATTGTTGCTAGACTGCAGACACAGGTGGGCATCCCTAGGCCTGGCATCCCTGTCATTCAGCTCATTCTGGTGCAGGCCAGAGCGTCTCTGCATTCTCTCTACCTTAGGAGTTTGGAGTTAGAACAGCAACATTTAGAACCTTTGTGATTTTAGTGAAAAACCACTAAATTATAGAACTGGAGTACCTACATGTTAAATGTATTGAAAATTAGGGCTTCTCCCAGACTTTGAGACACTTAAAAGCCAGTGAGCTTGCTTTGGCTTTACACAAACTTGGGAAGTAAAAAGTCAGATATTTTTCTCTATTCCCAGCAATCTGATGACCATTAGAATACAAGACAAATCTGTAATGCGTTTGCCTTGAAGGTGAAGAAAAAGGCAGAGACTTACTAAAGTCTCATGTGACAACTACCATTATGTGTGGGTTTGTTAAGAGATAGGGGTTTCTCCTATTTGCTGCTGAGCCTTTAGGCAAATGTGGGGGTGGGGTGGGGTGGGGGGTGCAAGAGGTACATGATTTTGCTCTGCCACTGACAATCACACAAGTCTAAGATGGTTCTGAGCCCAGGGCAGCTTCATGGAATGACACAATTAAAGTCACGAAGGTCAGTTGTGTAGCATTGCAACTATTATACTAGGCTCTGAAATACCTGTTCTCAGTTACGTAGCTAAGTATCTGTTATATGATTGAGAAGTTTTAAAAATCAAATTCCAAAAAATAACATTACCCCTGTAAATAGTGTACTCTCTAATTATTATATCATTATCTTACTTTATAAGAGATGCTAAGGTGTTCACATTTGGCCCTTTCTTTGTCTGGTCTCTGTAATGTCTTTCAGGTTCATTTGTTTGTGGTATCATGTCTCCATACTCGCTCCTGCTGCATGCACACATGCCGTTGGATTGTAAAGGTGGTCAGCACCTGACTGCTCTGCTCTCCTTCATTATCTCTTTTGCACTGGCATTTCCTGCCAGGAGCTTAGTTACTTAATTTCTTGTTGTGGGGGTTGGTTTGTTTTGTTTGCGAGACAAAGTCTCACAATGTAAACCTGGCCGTCCTGAGGTTCAATCTGTAGACCAGCTGGCCTCAAAGATACTCCTGCTTCTGACCCTCTAGTGCTGGGATTAAAGGTGCCTGCCACCATGTCCCCCAGCCTTGAGCTGGTTACCTTCAAGTCCAGCTTGTTTGGTAAGGATTGGTGTCATCACAGATTGTTTTTTAAATGAGCCAATTCTGAGATTGGTTAATAGACTGCTTTATTTATCCTTTGCTGGTGGTTCACTGGATCTAGCAAAAAGTCATTAAAAGTCAAAAATGGTGGTTACATCTATTAAAAAAAAATCTCATTTTAAGTTGACTGACACTCTTAGGAAAGAAGAGCTTTCCTACCTTTATCAGCAGTTAACCATCAAATGAATGATGGTGCAGGCAAGATGGGTTCCTGGGGGAAGGTGCCCGCTGAAGCTAAAATTCAGTCACTGAAACATACATGGTAGAAGGAGAGAACCACGTCCCCGAGTTGTACTCTAAACACACACACACACACACACACACACAGAGTAAGCAGTTGTCCTGGAGATGCTGTCAGTGGTGATAGGTAAAGTACCTGTTTTGTCGTTTTGGATATTTGTTGTGTTTCTTTTCCTTTTTGGTGACAAGACTCGCTGTGTAGTCCTAACTGTCCTTGAACTAACATAGATATGACTGCCTCTGTCTCCTGAGTGGACTGCCAACCCTAGTAACGTACTTTAATTTATATAAGACCCTAGGTTTGATCCATAGGTAGGGAAGTAGATGGATAGATAGACAGACAGGCAATTTTCTCCTTTACTATTTTCTGCTGTCACTCTTTAGCAGATAATTATCAGGCTTTAGCTTATCTTTGGATTGATTGTATAAGAATGTTTGAAAGGCTGAGTTGAGTTTAATTTTTTTAAGAAATGTTAAATGAATTTTGATTAAAATTTCCAAGACTTTCTGCAATGGATATTAATGTACTTCTGCCATTTGGCACTACATATTTATACAAAGTTTCATTCTCAATATTGATTATTATAAAATCAAAATGCTAACCCTAAAAAGAGTTGAAGATGCTGTATGTTCTACAGAATCAGAAATTCAACCAAGGTTAAGTTTTTATGTAAAAAATAAATGTGCACATCTATCTCCTTATTGTGCAAATTTGATTTTGTTGTTACTGATAAACTTACATGTGTGCCAAAGAATAAATTTATTTTTTTCCAAGTACACAGGAGTTGCTTCTTCTACTAGTGACATTTTAAGACTCCCTATCCAGACTGTATTGGTTCTTTGACCACGTCTTGGCTGGTGATCAGAGAATCAGGCTGTCATGGAACTCACAGTGGTGCCTTGCCACACTGAAGAGTGTCATTCCTGTAATGTCACTGTGAGCTTGGAGGCAGTGATGGGGCTGTGTCCCTCATCTTTGACTAAAGAAGAGCCCCTCTAGTCAAGGCAGCTTCCTGAGCCACCCAGTAATCTAAATTTATTGATTTCTATCGCAGAAACATATCTCAGGATGATCTTAGCTGTATGATTCCAAAGACCTTAGAATGTTCTCCCTGGGTCCTTGGGAGTGGGACATGCAGTGGAGAAGTGCCAGGCCCATTGCAGTTGAATCAAAATAATTGTTTTCTGTGTTTTCCTACCTTGTTTTTGAGTTTGAGTTTTTCAAAGTTATTTCAGGATTTACATGACTATAATGTCAAAGCTAACTAGAAAAAGCCCTCCTTCCTAGCATATAGTCTGCACCTGTCCCTCCATTTCCTTGTGCATGCTGGGCCATCCCTGTGTACCCCTGCGTGTGTTGTGGTCTGTTCCTGTCCCTCTATTTCCTTGTGAGCCATCCCTGTGTGCCCTACATCTGTTATTCACCGTGTCCATTGTCGGCTTTTGCAGATAGAAGCCGAATTCAACTTGCTATAAACCCCTATCTCTACCTTGATGTTTTCATTCTGTTTTCTATAGTGTCTTGTATGTCAGCAACATTGGTTTTCCTCAGTGTATAGACTCCAAGTGTGTGCTGTGTTTTAAGGTGGTGATTCCTAAACTCTTTCTGTTATTATATGACAAAAAAGTCTTATTCATGGGCTCTTTCTTTTTTACTGGTTTGTATTTTGGGATAATCCTAGAATTGAGAGTTGTGGGTCAAAAGATCTTAAATATCTACTTTGACCACCACCAAGTATATTTCCTCCTTTAACAGTTTAGTGTCAGCTGGGCGTGGTGGCGCACGCCTTTAATCCAAGCACTTGGGAGGCAGAGGCAGGTGGATTTCTGAGGTCTACAGAGTGAGTTCCAGGACAGCCAGGGCTACACAGAAAAGAAATCCTGTCTCGAAAAACCAAAAAAAAAAAAAAAAAGGTCTAATTCTCCCATCTACAGAATACAAGAGCCAGGCTCATCTAATATTTAGTGTGTTGACACTTGGAGACAGACAGACAGACCTGAGTAAACTTTTCCTGGTTTGTATGGCAAAAAGCGTGTATATGTGTATATGTGAGTGTGTGCTTATATATATGGAAGCCAGGACTGGGCATCCCATTGTCTTCCATGCGCACATTCTACCTCATGCTTTGGGAATGGTTCCCGTGGTAAACCTGGAGCTCCAGCTTGGCTTCAGGGCCAGGGAGTGAGCTTTAAATGTCACTTGGCTTCTCTCTCTTTCTCTCTGTTGTTAGAATTACAGACATTTACCACTGCACCCAGGTTTTATGTGGGTGCTGGAATCCAGAACTCAGTTCCTCTTATGTGGCAGGTAACTTACCAAGCAAGCTATCTCCCCAGCTTCTGAAATATTCTCTTCACTTGCAGAGTGTTTTAGTTTTTTGGGCTTTTGTTTGTTTTGCAAAAGTTCTGTTCTGTTCTGTTTGGTTTTTCAAGACAAGTTTCTTTGTGTGTAGCCCTGGCTGTCCTGGAACTTATTCTGTAGACCAGGCTGGCCTCAATCTCATAAACATTCGCCTGCTTCTGCCTCTGGGATTAAAGTGCTGGGATTAAAGGCGTGTGAATCACCACCTGGTGTTCTGTACATATTTTATGTTAGATTATTCACGTCTGCTCAGTTTGGGGAATCTACATTAGAAGGGCTTCCAATCCTGTCATTGGGCATAAAAAGTAAGTTTTTTCCCAGTTTATTTTTCATTTTATAATCTCCTTGTGTTTTGCTCTATCAAGGTTTGGTCTGTTTATAGTTACAGTTATTGTTTTTATTGCATTGAGTCATTGTTAGGAAATCATTTCCACTTCAAATCTTTAAAGAGTTTATCCCTGTTTTCTTTCTGCATGTATGAGGGTGTTCTTTCTCAGTTCGATGATTAGGGTTGTATTCCAGTATTATGAAATGCTGGTCCAAGTTCACCTCTTCCCACACGGCTATTTGTCATCCGCACTGTTTCCAGAAAGCAGTCCTCCCACTGTGACCAGAGGCTGTTCTCATCAAAGCCTCCGTGTCCACAGTCACCTAGGTCTGTGCCTGGGTGCCAAGTCCTGGGCCACCAGTCAGTCAATCTTTCTCTATGCTAATGCTTTCCTACTTTCTATCCAGTACTTGGTTTCCTGGTTTTCTGATGCTAATTTGGTGGGGAGTGGGGGTGCACATGTGGTAACCCAAGGTCAGTGTCAGGTGTCTTGTGTTTTCATCTCTTTTTGAGATAGAGTGTCTCACTATACCTAAAGGTTACCAGTTGCCTAGACTGATTAGACACAGGCCTCCCAGGAACCTGGCTTTACCTCCCAGTGCCAGGCCTGTGGAAGTTTATCATCAACTTTATGCTCAAAACTGTTTATCATCAACTTTATGATCAAAACTGCAGTAATTTTAAATTAGAAGGGTTGGTGCATTTCTGATTTAAGCCTTTAGTAGTTTGTATGTGATGGTATTAGCTCATAGTGTACATTTCTCTCCCTTGCTCCTGTGGTGGAATCAAAGCCAGGGTCTGTCTGTGCCTATCAAGTCTTGTCCCACTGAACTATACACTAGCATTATACCCTCTAACTCACAGTTATTAAAGTGGAGGTTGTTGATTTTTAGAGTCTTACTGTTTGTTCCTTGTTACAAATCTGAAGAATTTAATGAACTAGTAATTTCTTGTGTGGTCCAGTATTTTCTGTTTTTCTATAGTGAAGTCTAAGCAGTGGTACAAATACACCTGAAATGGCCCTAGTGTTTGAGCTCTCTCATGGTTGTAATGGGATGAGATATGGTTGTTGAACATTCTAGTTAGATAATATTTCAGAAGAATATGCTGTATCAGAACCATAAATAGGAGGTTTTTGTTATTTTGATCTCTTCTGTTACAGGCCTCAGCAACTGTTCCCATTCCTAAAGAGCACCATCGCTTTGTTATTGGCAAAAATGGAGAGAAACTACAAGACTTAGAACTAAAAACTGCAACCAAAATCCAGATCCCACGCCCAGATGACCCCAGTAATCAGATCAAGATCACTGGCACCAAAGAAGGCATCGAGAAAGCTCGCCATGAGGTCCTCCTAATCTCTGCTGAGCAGGTGAGGCCTCTGAGTGGCCTCTGGCCCTGCTCCCTGCCACCTGCCCTGCAATGAAGCGTGTGGGGGGGGGGGAGGCCTTGACTGCCAGTGACCTGGGCAAGACCTCTCTGCTCCAGGTGCTCTCTCTCATCAGTTCACTCTGTCCTTCCAGGACAAGCGTGCTGTAGAGAGGCTAGAAGTGGAGAAGGCCTTCCACCCCTTCATCGCTGGGCCGTACAATAGACTTGTGGGTGAAATCATGCAGGAGACAGGGACTCGAATCAACATCCCTCCACCCAGTGTTAACCGTACAGAAATCGTCTTCACTGGAGAGAAGGAGCAGCTGGCTCAGGCTGTGGCTCGTATTAAGAAGATTTACGAGGAAAAGGTACAGCGCGGAGGTGGCAGAGCCCATGGACAGGATGGTTAATGGGATTTGAGTGTGGGAATTTGGCTAATAGCACAGTTCACCCTGCACCCTTTTGCCCTTGGACACAAAGCTTGGTATGTGTCTATCTGAGTGTTTATGAATAGTGGCTGGTGGGCACATTTCCTCCTGGCCTACTGGGTGTACTGTAGAGTAGTGTCCTGGTTTTTTATGTGTATATCCTTTCTCAGGTCTGTGACTATACTGGTAGGTTACTACCAGAGGTTTCAACGCACATACTTTTTGAAGTGTTTTTTTAGCTTATTCTGACTTTGAAATATAAAACCTATAGGGTTGGCATATAACTGTAGCAGAGCACTTGTCTAACACTATAAGACACCCAACACTATAAGAAAAATGTAAGGGAACCAACGGAAAGCAGTCAGGTCACTCACTTAGTGACCAGACTCCGGGCAGTCTAGTAACAAGAAGTAGGATTTCCGGGAAGGCTGGTTCTAACTTCACTTACTGAGAACCACTTCTCAGTCCCCTTCGGACTTGGTTGGCAGTGATGGATGGACTGTCTGTCCATGCTGCCCATGCCCAGATCTTCCCTGCTTATTACTGCCTTATACTGCTCTTACAGAAAAAGAAGACTACAACCATTGCGGTGGAGGTGAAGAAATCTCAACACAAGTATGTTATCGGGCCAAAGGGCAATTCACTGCAAGAGATCCTGGAAAGAACTGGAGTTTCTGTTGAGATCCCGCCCTCTGACAGCATCTCTGAGACTGTGATACTTAGAGGCGAGCCTGAAAAGTTGGGACAGGCATTGACTGAAGTCTATGCCAAGGTATCTTCCTCTAAGATTAAAGTGTGTTCTGATAATTCCTTGGAGCCCACTATGGATTAGCTCTTTGTTGTAATATCTTGGATATTCCAGGCACACTGAAATGTGCCCAGTTGTTTATGTGAGAGTGCGTGTGTATATACTAGTGCATGTGTGTTGGTGTACATAAAAGCCAGAAGACAATCTTGGGTGTCACCACTCAGGAAGTCCTTTCCACCCTGTGTTTTTGAAACAGTCTCTTGACATAGAGCTTCCCAAGTGAGCTGGGCTGGGCTGGGCTGGCAGGCTCCAGGATAGTCTGCCTCTCCGGGAATGAGGTACAAGGATGCATTGCCACATCCAGCTATGGGGGTCAGAACCAGGTCCCAGAGCTCACACAAGTACTTCACTGAGCTGCGTCCCAGTCCCACCTATATACTATTAAATGAGGAATTTGGGGTTGTTTTCGTGTTCGTGTTCGTGTGTGTGTGTGTGTGTGTGTGTGTGTGTGTGTGTGTTTGTTTTAATAAAATTGACTTGTTAAACCAGGCTTTCCTCAAACCACCTAGAAATCTACCTGCCTCAGTGTCATTAGTACTAGGATTAAAGCAATATACTATCATACCTGGTTTGATGTTTGTTTTATCATAAACTCGGAACTCTACAAACCCACAAGTGTGTTTCTGTTATTTTTTCCCCCCTAGGCCAACAGTTTTACAGTCTCCTCCGTCTCTGCCCCTTCCTGGCTTCACCGGTTCATCATTGGTAAGAAAGGGCAGAACCTGGCCAAAATCACTCAGCAAATGCCAAAGGTAGGGAAATGTTTTCAATCTGGTATCTTGAGATTGCCTGACATTGTTTCGTTTTTGCTGTTTGTCATGTGAATGCTTTGAAGATGTAGAGCAGTGTCAGGCTTCGGTTATCCTGTGTATATAGTCACCTTCCGTAAGTAACTATGGAAGAGTGTTATAAAAGGTTTTTTGATCTTTGTAATCAGAGAGGGTTTTTCATTAATAGGTTTAATAAATGTCTTAACTGTGAATTTAGTAATTACAGTATAATGACTTCATGGTAATTTGAGGAGGTCACTTGGAAAGGGGCTGAGTTGTTTGTAACCAGCCTTCTCATACTCTGTGTTGTTCTTCCAAGGCTTCAGCGGAGAGACCACTGTCACTCTGATTCCTATTTGTTGACATTAGTGTTGTCTGGCTCGCTTGTCATTTCAGGTTTTCCAGCCTTAGAATTACTAACGATTCCCTTACATGCAGGCACACTGCTCCCCCTTGCCAGCTACCTTACCTTTGAATGAAAGAAACAAGCGTGACCCTGGCCTGTTCGTGTGAAAAGTGACTTTTACTCAGTTGCATTGTTTTTAAACTTTTTGTCCTTGGGCTGAATAAATACTTAGCCACTAAAGCCTTTGCTGAGAAAGCGTGAAGACTAGAGTTTGGATCCTCAGAGCTTGTATTAACACCAAGTGTGTGGCAGGCAGCCTACCTGTAATTCTAATCTCAGACCGTAGAAACAGTCCTCTGGGTTTAGCTGAGGGAACCTGCCTCTTGAATAACCAGTTTAGCTTCCTACAGACAGACAGGCACATGGGTTTACACACACAAATGAAAAAGAAAAAAAATATTGTCCGTCTGTCTTACTCTATACAGTCAGGGCAAAGTCTGCCTTCCAAAAGGGAAGACAGTTCCTGAGAGCATGAACAGTGGTGATGTCGGTCCATGAATGGCTTCCCAGCTCCTATTCTCAGCAAAAAGAAAGTGTGTCCGACTGCAGGCCGTGATATTCAGTGCCATCCTCCAGCCCTTCCCTTCAGCTCTGTGTGGTATTGGTGGATGAGACTCTCCCTACCTGTGTAGTTACGTAGCAGCAGCTGTGGTATTTCCCTTTGGCTATGCCTTCCCTCCTTTTGGTCTGATAGGTTCACATTGAGTTCACAGAAGGTGAGGACAAGATCACCCTGGAGGGCCCCACAGAGGATGTGAGTGTAGCCCAAGAGCAGATTGAAGGAATGGTCAAAGACCTGGTAAGTGCCCTCTAATCAGGACATTGTGCTAACTGCAAGGGAAGCTCTGGTAGGGTGGGACAGGTAGAAATCTTGTCATTCGGGTCTTATGTGAGTGGTCATAGAAACAGAAGAGTAGCCTTGTTGAGTGTAATAGGTTCTGAAACAGAAGTTACCTGAGGCCCCAGAGTTCCAGGTAAAGGAAACTATTTTGAGGTTGGGACCTTTGATGGTGACAGGAGGACAGTTTTACATCAGTTCCTGGTCCTTGAGATAGAAGGGTTAAGTCCTGCCAGGTGGTGGTTGGTAGTGACCCACCCCTTCGATCCCGGCACTCAGGAGTGAGGAGCAGGTGGATCTCTGAGTTTGGGGACAAGTCTGGGCCACAGAGCAAGTTCCAGCACAGCCAGGACTGCACAAAGAAACCCAGTCTCCAAAAAGAAAGGAAGGATGAGTCCGGTGTCTTCTAAATTTCTAAATGGCCAGGCATATCTTGGAACTAGAAGCATTCGTCTGTTGATGTCTGCTCCTCCCTTATAGATTAACCGGATGGACTATGTAGAGATCAACATTGACCATAAATTCCACAGACACCTCATTGGAAAGAGCGGAGCCAACAGTGAGTAAGGGGGCTGGCAGGGTGGCAGGTCAATACCCTGCAACCCTGGGGAGAGCCTCTCTGAGGCCCTTGATGACATTCTTGCTTTGGCCTTCTGAGTGCTGAGCAGATGGGCCAGACAAGGACTACTGTCATAGACATTGATGCAGCTTCCTCCCCTTCCTAAAAAGGCCACTTTCCTTTCCCCCTTTGACTAAGGCAAATTGTCACTTTTAGAAACCAGCTCTCCCCGGCTGAAAATTGTATCTTTACTACGTTCCATCCCTCCTGCTACTCTTAGCCCACTGGTGTTTGCAGGGCTCTTGCAGTTTCCTTCCAGACGTGTGGCCACGTCCGTGGATTCAGCAGACTGCTGTTAAGTGACTAGTCAGATACTATCTCAAGGTAGGGTTGTGATTTGTTACTTCAGACTGCAGGAACAGCAAAAGAATGCACTGTCTTGAGTAATGTTTTAAGTGAGCCGGTTCCCCTCTCCCTCTCCTTCTTCTCCCCTCCACCCCTTCAGGTTGAGTGCTAGAAATTAAATCCAGCCCCTGGGAAGTGTTAGGCCAAGGAGTCCTTCACCCACAGACAGGGCATCTGCACCTAGATAGGCTATCATATAGCCTAACTGAATTGTTGGCCCTCTGGCCCCGGAGTCCCAAGAGCTGGGGTTATACTGTATGTCACAGCTCGGGAGTCCCAAGAACTGGGATTATACTGTATATCACGGCTCGGGAGTCCCAAGAACTGGGATTATACTGTGTGTCACGGCTTGGGAGTCCCAAGAGCTGGGATTATACTGTATATCACGGCTTGGGAGTCCCAAGAGCTGGGATTATACTGTATGTCACGGCTCAGGAGTCCCAAGAGCTGGAATTATACTGTATATCACGGCTCGGGAGTCCCAAGAGCTGGGGTTATACTGTGTGTCACGGCTCGGGAGTCCCAAGAGCTGGGATTATACTGTGTGTCACGGCTCGGGAGTCCCAAGAGCTGGGGTTATACTGTGTGTCATGGCTCGGGAGTCCCAAGAGCTGGGATTATACTGTGTGTCACGGCTCGGGAGTCCCAAGAGCTGGGATTATACTGTGTGTCATGGCTCGGGAGTCCCAAGAGCTGGGATTATACTGTGTGTCATGGCTCGGGAGTCCCAAGAGCTGGGGTTATACTGTATGTCACGGCTCGGGAGTCCCAAGGGCCGGGGTTATACTGTGTGTCACGGCTCCGCTCCTTAGGTCTTCCTTTCCTGTGTGGCTGTACTTTTGCATGTTCTTGAAACAACTCTATGCTATAGAGTTTCAACAGATCATTTTGCAATTTGTAATGACTTGCCCCCATGTTTTATGTTTTTGTTGCTTGCAAATATAAGCCTCTTTGCTCCACAGTCATCTGTTAAAGATGCATCTTCTGACACTAGTCTTATATCTGTGCCATTTTCAGACTGGTAATTTCCTAGCAATGTGACCTCAGTTGGCACATATTTCACAGGCAGCTTGAATCTTATATATATACACCATCAACTTGCTTTTATGATTTTCCTTTTTACTTTTGTTAACTATAGAGTTTACTTAATAGATAAAAAGTATTGTCGTACAATTCTACTTACTAGGAATCACAGAACTGTAGCATGGTCAAAGTACTGTGTTCTACCAGTTACAAACCCTCATTTTCTCCCATAATCTGAACTGTGCTGCTGACTCCCCAACCCACCTCTGCCCCTCACTCGAGGACAGCTGGTCATGTCGGTCCTACCAGGGTCCCTCCTGACCATCTACTGTTCACCGAGCCCATCTTGGGCTTCACTTTTCCTGACTGTCCAATGGACAGACAGGTCACCATGTTCTGTCCAGAGAAAGTGAAGGGAGGAGGTTTTGCAGAAGGCACTGAAGCACTGAGTTTGGGCTAACACTTACCCAGGAGTCATTGAACAGCAGCACAGTCTCCTAGTATACTACTCCCCAAAGCCATGATCCCTTGATGGTGCCCAGAGCAATTTTAAATGTACACCTTTGACTCCAGCACTCAAGAGGATAGAGGCAGTCAGATCTCTGAGTTGGAGGCCAGCCAAGGCTATTTAATGAGACCTTGACTTTGCCAGGGTGAATTGGGTCCCTAGAGTGGCTGTGTACTTATTTAATGCATGTATTTTAGTTTCCAGTTTTACTTGCATATTAGTACCTGGTATAGTTTAGATATTCTGAGACCCTGTGACTGCTCAGGACCATCTATGTTTTGTACTAACTGATACTGGTCATCACTCAGTCATTCAAAGCTGGAAGACCAGTGCCCTAGAAACTTCACAATTGGTGAAGCACACGGCTAGGTTTTAGTTTGTTTATTAAAAATTCATACTGTTGTTTTGACTAGTGGGCATATTAAAGTTTGATCCTCATCCTCTTGGCTGTTAGTCATTAGTATACCACCATTCCTTTTATGTTCAAGATGTATTTCTTTTTGTCCTAAGTCAACAGAATCAAAGACCAGTATAAAGTGTCTGTGCGCATCCCCCCTGACAGCGAAAAGAGTAACCTGATCCGAATTGAGGGAGACCCACAGGGTGTGCAGCAGGCTAAGCGGGAGCTGCTGGAGCTTGCTTCTCGCATGGTAAGCCAAATGCCCAGGCCCTGCCCAAGAGGTGCCGGCTGGGGCCTGTTGGCTGCTTCTGACGAAAAGTGTTGCTGTAATCGTGGCCCTGGAGCATGGACTTCTCCAAAGCACATCTTATTGACAACCTGGAGCTGTGTTTCTTCTGCTGTCCTCTCCAGACCACTTGTTGCTCTTACTCTCAAGTGCTAGACGACAACTAGAGAACCCATATCCCTGGCTACAACTTCACAGATGGACTGTCATTTCTAGACTTTAAAAGTCACCAGGAGCTGGGTGGTGGTGTGGCACACGCCTGTAATCCCAGCACTCTGGGAGGCAGAGGCAGGTAGATTTCTGAGTTTGAGGCCAACCTGGTCTACAGAGTGAGCTCCAGGACAGCCAGGGCTACACAGAGAAACTCTGTCTCAAAAAAAAAAAAAACAAAACAAAAAAAAAACAAATCCAAAAAAAAGAAAAAGAAGTCTCCAGGAGGTGACTCTCTTGTGTGGCCAGACTTGAGAGTCACTGCAATCCCCCTATGTGCCTGGGACCTCCAGTAATGAGCTCCATGCTTAGCTGAGCCAGACCACTTTACTAATCAAACACAGCAGTCATGCTGCAGTGATTCCTGACTGGGCCCACATGAAAGTCACTGGCAGCCTTCAACAGTCCAAAAAAGTTGATTAGGACCTGATAATTAGTTCCAGTTCATGTTCTGACCTTTTTCCCCATGCTAAGACCCTCAAATTGGAAGAAATGTTTTGTTTTTTGTTTTGTTTTATTTTAAATAATTTATTTAGTATGTCTGTGTGAGGGCGTTGGATCTCCTGGAAAATAAGTTACAGACAGTTGTGAGCTACCATGTGGTTACTGGGAGTTGAACTCAGGTCTTCTGGAAAAGCAGCCAGGTCTCTTGACCGCTGAGCTATCTCTCTAGCCCTGGAAAATATGTTTGTTTGTTGTTGTTGTTGTTGTTTTTTTTGTTTTTTTTTTTTTTATTATATGTAAGTACACTGTAGCTGTCTTCAGATGCCAGAAGAGGGAGTCAGATCTCTTTAGGAATGGTTGTGAACCACCATGTGGATGCTGGGATTTGAACTCATGACCTTTGGAAGAGCAGTCAGTGCTCCTACCCGCTGAGCCATCTCTCCAGCCCCGGAAGATATGTTTTATGGGAGGAATTTTACTCTTTTTTTTTTTTTTTTTTTTTTTTACCGTAATCCAAGGTGAGGTCCAGCCTTCGGCTGTCCTCTGACTGTCCCTGAAATTATTCTCCAGGCCGGGGTCTGCTTTGTTATCACTGGCCTCTTGTCCTTCGGTGCCTTACCTCGGAGAGTCTTCAGCCCATACTGATTGATGGCTGTCATCACATACCGGTCTGATAACAGACCAGTCTGATCCACCGGAACTCTTGAAAATGTTTTATGGGTGTTCTTCCTGGATTCCATCTCTACCTGTTGTTCTTTCTTCTGGCATTTCAGTGGGGACAGTGGGGGGGCATTGAGACAGGTGTGGTTCCATGCCCTGTAGTGAGCCATTCCTTTCTGATTATCCCAGTAGGAAATGTAGTCCAAACCCATTATAATCAGGGTGTTTCACTGCTGTTGGGTGTTGAACTTGTTCTGGTGGGAACTAGTGCTGCTTGCTCAGTTTTAGTGGTTAATGCGGCTGTGGCTGCACTTAGAAGAGCTTCGCAGTCCGTTCTTTTACTTACTGTACTGTGTTCAAGAAAATAGTCACCTCAAGTGTAATGTAATGTGGCGAGATTGAGCAGGTACCCTAGGGTGGGCACTCTGACTGTTATAGACAGCTGCTTGGGCGCCACCTCACATGGCCCATGGTGATGAGGTGTTTGTAGCCTTTCTTGTGGTGAATGGCATTGTTCACTTTATTTTAGGAAAATGAGCGCACCAAGGATCTAATCATTGAGCAAAGATTTCATCGCACAATCATTGGGCAGAAAGGTGAACGGATTCGAGAAATTCGTGACAAATTCCCAGAGGTAAAGCTAGCCACTCCTTTTCCTCCCCGCTTTCTCCTTCCCTCCCTCCCTCCCTCCCTCCCTTCCATTTGTTTCTTTTTCTTGGTATTGGGAATAAAACCCCCAGGACTTTGTGTATGCAGTAAGTTCTCTGCCTCTGAACTACCTGCCAGCCCCAAAAGCATTCTCTAACTTCTAGAAGTGATAATAATTTTCACTTGGGGTATTTTCATTATTTCACTTTTAAAAACATATGCTCATAGGCACACAGAACCACAGCCAGTGTATGGATCGTGCTCTGGGAGCAACTTTCAGAAGTTAGTTCTCTTCTATGTGAGTTCTGAATTCAGGTCACCAGGATCCTTGGCAAACACCCTTACCCACTGATCTATCTTGCTGCCCAAAAACTTAGTCTTAGAATAATTGTGCACTGTCTTCCAATGATTTGTTTTAGGTTATCATCAATTTTCCAGACCCAGCACAAAAAAGTGATATTGTGCAACTCAGAGGCCCCAAGAATGAGGTGGAAAAATGCACTAAGTACATGCAGAAAATGGTTGCAGACCTGGTAGGTGATTTCAAGCACCCTCCGGGGTTGGGAGCAGGGACTCCCACAGGTTCTCGAGTACCTGCAGGACCTCTGCACTAAGGGTAATCCACTGTCTCAGGGGCTTAGAACAAAGAAGTGGTAGCACCTCTCTCAGGACCGTGATGTCTCGCTTACACTGTCCTAATGATCAACTAGTATGTGGGAGATTCCTGTTTACCATACCCCCCCCCACCCTTTTTTATTTTCCTGGTAAGGAAAGAGATAACACGGGTGAGGAGAGAGTAATTTACTCAATTGACTATTTTCTTCAAAAATTGAACTGGGAAGGGCGGCATAATTGTACAGATCTATAATCCTAGCCTGTAGAAGCAGGAGTAAGTTGAATTAAGGGCTGTGCTGGCCTACATAGTAAGAACCTGACTTCAAAGCAAGGGAGAAAAAAAAACAATTCTTAAAAAAAATAAAAATTTAAACCGGGCAGTGGTGGCGCATGCCTTTAATCCTAGCACTTGGGAGTCAGAGGCAGGTAGATTTCTGAGTTCAAGGCCAACCTGGTCTACAGAGTGAGTTCCAGGACAGCCAGGACTGTACAGAGAAACTCTGTCTCAGAAAACATAAATAAATAAATAAATAAATAAATAAATAAATAAATAAATAAATAAATAAATAAATAAGTTTAAAGCTGAGAGGTTTGGAAAGTATGAAAAAGGAGTTGATGGAAAACACAGATTACCGTGGTTCCTGGCCTCGCAGGGTTCCATCGTAGTTTCCGCCTCCCCTGAGAGGCATCACTGAACCATACCATGAAGCTACTGCGGCTGGGGCTGGGGCTGGGGCTGGGGCTTCTATGGTACCAGGGCCTACAGGCCTTGGAGTCTATTTTTGAGCCCCTCCCACGGCCAGAATGTTGTTCTTTGAAGCTATATTTAGTCTATATTAAAGAGCTCCAAATTCTTTGGCCAGCCATTTCCATAGAACTTTCTGGATGTTTTCTATAAATTGATATGCCAAATTAATTGAATGATACAACTCTTTCCTCATGATAGTCAAGTAGGTGGGGAGAAAAGTAGGCTGTCTGTCTGGTGGTATGCATGCACTTACACAGCTTTCGGGGTAAAGGGAGACTTGACTCTGACATGAATCCTCTTGTTTTTAAGGTGGAAAATAGCTATTCAATTTCTGTACCGATCTTCAAACAGTTTCACAAGAATATCATTGGGAAAGGAGGCGCAAACATTAAAAAGGTGATTGGGTCATCATGCCCCAGCCCTTGAAGCCTTTGTGGATTCAAAAGAGGAGCTGGGCTCCTCTTCCTTTCTAGCCCTGTGCTCAAATATGTCTACTATAGGAAAATTCTTTATCTTCTTAATAATGCCTCTCCTTTAGATTCGTGAAGAGAGCAACACCAAGATTGACCTTCCTGCAGAGAACAGCAACTCTGAGACCATTATTATCACTGGCAAGCGAGCCAACTGTGAAGCTGCCCGGAGCCGGATTCTCTCTATCCAGAAAGATCTGGTAATAGGACAAGTTCTTGACGGGCTTCTTGTCCTCTTGTTTGTGATGTTTCTAGCAGAGTCTTCCAGGCTCATTTAAAAAAGAGAGAGACAGACAGACAGACTTGGGCTTTAAGCCTGGGAATGTCGTCAAGTGCTCAGGAGCTCTCCACTTGTCCTCCTCGGTCGTTCCTGCTGGGCACAGCACCAGTGATGCCACCTGTCCTCATGCCTGACCCGGCGCTAGCTTGTTAGGTTTTGTTCATTTTATACTGCTTGAACATCATTTCTGGGGCTGGAGAGAAATGGCTGAGTAGGTAAAGTGCTTGCTAAGCAAACTTAATGACATGATTGCAGAACCTCAGAAATCACATGAAGCCAGGTTCTTCACATCTGCAATGCAGTATGTGTGCATGCATTGAGATGGGACTGGAGACGAGAATCGAATCCCCAGAGTCTCGCAGACGAGCTAGCCTAGCATATGCCGTGGATAAAATAAGAGGCCCTGTTGCTAACAAGGTGGCAGATAGCAATGCACACCCCAGTAGACTGTCCTCTGCCCTCCACATGTGCCTACACGCACTCACACAAAAGGATTTTTTTAAAGGAAAGCAAATTATAATTCAAGTGCATACTGAATTTTGTTTTAACTTTTTAAAAATTAACACACATGGAAGATGGGGAGAGGTTGTGGGTCTTAGGAGGGGGGATATCGGGAAAGGTTTTAACCATTGGCAAGTAAATGAAGACGATATTCAATAAAAAAATTAATTAATTAAAAAATTAACACACAGTAAGCTATACATGTTTACGTTGTGCAGCTTGATAACCTTTCTATTTATACAGTCCTGGCATCATCCTGTCTGACTTTCCTGTCCATGGTCTAAAGGGAAGCTTTCCTAGTATGCTCTGTAGGCCCAGCTGCTGACCTCTGCCCAGCACATCTCGGCATGTCTCCCCCAGTCCTATTTGTTCAAAGACATTCAAGCCGTAGGTGCATTCTTTCCTTCAGGCCTTTGTTACCACACAACAGAGTGATTTCTTCTCGATGTTCCTATTTGATTTCAGGCCAACATAGCTGAGGTAGAAGTCTCAATCCCTGCCAAACTACACAACTCTCTCATTGGCACAAAGGGCCGTCTGATCCGCTCCATCATGGAGGAATGTGGTGGCGTCCATATTCACTTTCCTGTGGAAGGTTCTGGAAGTGACACTGTTGTCATCAGGGGTCCTTCCTCAGATGTAGAGAAGGCCAAGAAGCAGCTCCTGCACCTGGCTGAGGAGAAGGTGAGCACTGCCGATGCTTCTTTCTTGGTTTGGAAACCTTCAGTGCTCTTCCTTTGGGGAAAGTCTGAAACAGCTTTACAGGCCCTGACCAAGCTCTGGGTTGTGATCAAGACAGTCCTCTGACCTCTGCTGCCATCAGTGTGTTGAGCACTCCCTCCTTCCAAAGATCTTCCGTTGAACTTCCTTGGCCATTCTGCTAATCCCCTTTGGGCTGATGGGGTAATCCCACCATTTCTGGAGGCAGAGGCAAGCACATCCCTGAGTTCCAGGCCAGTAAAGGGCACATAGTGAGACCTGTCTCAAAAAAAAACTAGGCAAAGTCTTATGGATCTGAATATAGACTCTTCTGCTTGGACAGCACCATAGGCTTGGGGTGGCCAGCCTTCCAGGAAACTTAGGTGTCATATGACAGGGAATCCTTCAAGTTTGATCTCTTTGGTTTTTAACTTTTTTTTTTTTTTAATTATTGGGGTGATCGACAGAATAGAAATAGTTTGGTTAAGTGCATGCTTCTCTTAGTTGCTGAACTAGACTTCAGGTCCCAGCATCCATGTCATTGGGTGGCTCACAAGCTGCTGAATATCCAACACCATCTTCTGGCCTCTGTGGGCAACTGCATACATGTACACACATATATGCAGAGATGCTTCTTTTTTAATCTAAAAGGGAATTTTTCTTAGGGATTAAGGAGATGACTTCCCATACAACCATGGGGATTAGAGTTTGGATCCTCCGAACCCATGTTAAAGCCAGGTGGACATGGTAGCCCATCTGCAATCTAACTCTTGAGGCTGAGGCATCCAGAGAGGACAGCTAGCACACCGTCCCACCATTCTTGCTAGCAGAGATAGCAAGCTCCAGATTCAAACAGATCCTGTTAGTATAGAGTGGAGGTGACCAAGGAAGGCAGATGGAGTTGATGTTGAGCAGCACCATCACCACACACACACTAACATTTTTATTAAAAATTGCTTAGGCTGTTTTCTACGTGGGCTGAGCTGTTATTTTTTAGTGATACTATAAATGAAAAATATCAATTTCCTATGGTTAGCATATAGAAGCATATACTACACACACACAGAGAGAGAGAGAGAGAGAGAGAGAGAGAGAGAGAGAGAGAGAGAGAGAGAGAGAGAGAATAATTATGCAATCCCATAACATCTTTGTACATTTTGTCTTATATGTAAAGCTCACATGTCTGTAAGTAGGCACGTGTGTTCTAGCGTCGAGTGGAAGAGGTAAGGGCAGCCTGCGTCACTGACATTCGGTGTGCTCTGCCATGGGTCTTTTGTAGCTTCTTGCCAACATACAGATGTTCCCTTTTCTTCTGAGCTTGAGACTGTTTGAGGAGTCGGGGTTTTGCCAGGCGCTTGGTCTGGACACACTGGCAGAGCCGGGCTCTGTATCCTGTTCACTTTTGTTTGTTTGTGAATGTTTACACAACCTCTTGGTTTTGCTGAATTCACCTAGTTGATTTACTTCTGTGGTGTAACAGGCCCAAACTTAAGATGCTTCTACCACAGCCTCTTTTACTGAAGTTTGCAGATGATCTTATCTAAGGACTGATAGACCTTTATGGTAGTATTTGGTGAAACCAATTAACAAAAATTAAGTTCTTCAAATTGTGTACACTACTCAGTCTCCTCTTCTTGCATGTTCTTCATGCTGCGGGTCAGATGACATCCAGGGTTAGTCAGGCTGGCCCTACAGATCCTCTATTTTCTCTAATGCGTACCAGGACGCCTGTAAGGAGGTCACACGGCGTCCAGCTTTTGCTGTGCCCTGCTTTCTTGGTGGGAAACAAGGGCGTTATGCTACCGTGGGTGAGGGCAGTCTCAGCTGCAGCCTTTAAGGCTGGTGGCTCTCCATCCATGTTGTGTGCTGGCTGCTCTGTAGTCCTGGGAAGGAACAGGGCCGGCCCATGGAATACCTGATGTGTGTTTGAGAAAGTGGGAGAGCTACAGCCTGGTAGACCCTGCTCTCCTCAGGGCAGGCACTCTGCCAGTTTGCCACCACACATTGGCAAGCCTCTAGTGTGTAACAAATGGCTTGGAGAAGTTTAGTCATTGCTGATAAATATCAGAACCGGGGTAATCTCTGCATCTTTCTCATGTCTGGACAAAAAAATGACAGTCTTGTCTGGGTGTTACCATTTGAGGTAAAAGGTGTGATGATTCCATGGGATGTGGGACATTGAAAAGACGCAGGACACCTATTTCTCGGCACTTGTATTCACACACTGTGGTCTGGGCAGGCTGTGTGGGGCAAACATACATGAAGTTTCTTTCTGCAGCAAACCAAGAGTTTTACTGTGGACATCCGAGCCAAGCCAGAATACCACAAATTCCTCATTGGTAAAGGGGGAGGCAAAATCCGCAAGGTACGTGACAGTACTGGAGCCCGCATCATATTTCCGGCTGCCGAGGACAAGGACCAGGACCTGATCACAATCATAGGAAAGGAGGATGCGGTCCGTGAGGCCCAGAAGGAGCTGGAAGCGTTGATCCAGAACCTGGTAGGTAGCAAGCCGAGAGTGCTGCTCGTGCCATTGATAGAGTGGGTCTTCTCCAGCTCCTCCTTTCCACATTACAGGATAATGTGGTTGAAGACTGCATGCTGGTGGACCCTAAACACCACCGCCATTTTGTCATCCGAAGAGGGCAGGTGTTACGAGAGATTGCTGAAGAGTATGGTGGGGTGATGGTCAGCTTCCCGCGCTCTGGCACACAGAGTGACAAAGTCACTCTCAAGGGTGCTAAGGACTGTGTGGAGGCAGCCAAGAAACGCATTCAGGAAATCATTGAGGATCTGGTGAGTGTCCAAGGGGCTCTGATGGATCACCATTGTGTGTCAGAGTGAGTCCATAGAACAGTCCCATGAAAGCAGCAAGACTGCCGTGTGTCCCCTCTTCCACATCCTCATGGTCTTCCTTGCAAGGCCTTATGCCTTCTGCTAATAATCTGGTGCAGCATCACTAAGTCTAAGGCTCTGACAGCCCAAGGTCTTGGCTAGTCCCACCAGTAGCCAGTCCCATGGGCACCTTGTACAGTGAGGCAGCACTTGGATGTAAAGCAGGTATTCTCTATCCAATCTGTGTAATAAAAACTGTGCTGTAGGTTGTGGGTATCTTTTTCACTAGAGCCCACTACAGGAGACCTGTCCCTCTGCCCCGTGTACCCCTCCATCTGGTCCATGCTGGCATCTCTAGGTTCACTTTATTAAAGGTTATGGAACTAGGGAGGAAGGGAGGATGGTGGTAAGGAGATGTTATTATTGACTTGTAGAATTTGACCTTTGCTTGCTCTTGTGCCCATTTTCAGGAAGCTCAAGTGACGGTGGAATGTGCTATACCCCAGAAGTTTCACCGATCTGTCATGGGTCCCAAAGGTTCAAGAATCCAACAGATCACTCGGGACTACAATGTTCAAATTAAGTTCCCAGACAGAGAGGAAAATCCAGGTGGGTCTACTTAACTTCAGCCCTGCTGATCGCCATTAGTGGTGACTATCATTGTGCTTGGAGTTGGGAAATTAGTCAGACCTTACACTGGCATGCTTTTTGGATGCTAGCCATGGATTCCAGGTCCATCTTCCTGGTCTCTAAAAGATAAGACAAGGCCCTATAAGAAGAGCCAGCAGCTTCCTATGTCTTACCTAGGAAATTGTTGAGAGTCTATTCCATTCTTCCTGGACACTGTTTGCATAGTGGTGGGATGTTTGCTCAGCCCCATTCAGTGAACTTGTACATACACATTGCCAATACGTCCTCTCCAAGTTTCTTAGCACTGCCCAGAGGGCACCGTTAAGGTACTTCACATCTCTTCTAGAATGGCTGAGCCTCACCATGCTTGTTACCTTGTTCTGTTTAGATAGGTGAAGGCAAGAGCTAAGGTGGGCCGTTGCTGAGGACGTGTCAGCTACGACCCTTTCTCGGCCCACTTGGCATGTGTGAACCATGGGGCGTAAGCTTTCCCTCTTGATGAGTCTTAGTTGACCTGTGTAGTCCAAAAAGACCATGCAGCCTGCAGTAGACATTTAGTACCATTGGGTTGGTGTCTGTGGTGATTGTCATGCAGTTAATTCCAGGCCATCTTCCTGAGTATACTGGCCATTTATCAGGAGTCTTAGCCATACTGTTAAAAAAGTTGCAGTATTTTCTTAGCCCCACCCCATGTTGTAGAATTTTTTTCCTGAGTTTGCATATGTGTTTTATACGATGGCTTTTTATCAGTAGTGGATATTTCCTGAGACCCTGACTCAGCCAGGTAGTGGTGGCATGTGCCTTTAATCCCAACACTTGGGGATGAGGACGCCAACTTGGTCTACATAGCAAGACTTACATAACTTTACTATGTAAGTCATAGTCGGTGTTCTAGATTGTTAATGGTGTCCTTCAGAGCCACCTTTACCTAGTTTAGCCCCAGGTGATGGTTCCCTCATTATTTATTCTCATATTACCTCACTTGATCTATGGGTTAATATTTATTATTTGGGCATTTACAAGATCGAGCCCCTCTCCACCTAGTGTGTACCTTAATGATTGACATGCCCCTTTATTTGGGGCCTTTTCCTTAATTCTAGAATAAAGAACTGTCATGGGCCTACCGTGGCCTTTCCTTTATTATCTTTCACGAATCTCTGAAACCCTGCCATTGCCTGTCCAGAGCTAGGTCACTCAGACTGAGCTCTACACACCAGTCTCCTGTGGTGAGAGCTACATCACAGCCACCCCAAGCATTAGGACTTCTGTGCACGCCTGTGGCTTACTAGTGCATATGATTTATAATCCTCTGCAGTTGCCAACTAGGCTTTCCCCTTTATTCCTAGTTCACAGTGTAGAGCCTTCCATCCAGGAGAATGGAGATGAGACTGGAGAGGGCAGAGAGGCCAAGGAGGCTGACCCTGGCTCTCCCAGGAGGTGTGACATCATAATCATCTCTGGCCGGAAGGAGAAATGTGAGGCTGCCAAGGAGGCCCTGGAGGTGCGTCTGCCTGGCCCTTTCTGCCTTGAGGTTTCAGGCCCTGCCCAGGTGGCAGCAGACAGTGATTCTCTTGCTTCAGACCTAAAAGTGCTGACATTTGCTCTTTACCTTTCTTGGCCGCTCACACAGTCCAGGGAGGCCGTTGCTTTTCACCAGGACTCAGGATTCTACAGTTCATTCCCCGACAGCAGTGTCAGGGTCTAGCATGCCTTCCCCAACTGAAGTAGAGATAGTCTACCTCAAGTTTGCCGGAAACATGAGTCTTTTGTGCCGAGTCCTGTTGTAAGCACCGTGGCACCACAGTTTACAGACAATGCCTGTACAGCAGCATCTGTTGATTGATCGTAGGTGCTGTTCAAGGGCAAAGACTGAGGAGAATATGTGATAGCAATGCATGTTGGGACTTGAGTGCAGTTAACTGAGCCACCTGTTTAAGAGATTCCCTTGCAACCCACATAAACTTTGACAAAGTTGTCACAACCAGAGACATGCTAAGAGTTTGGCCTCTGTGCTGTGACTTCCTCCCAGAGACCCTCTGTCTGTATGACCTCAGCCTGGGCTCCTGCCCCTCCTGTTTATGGTGTATTGAGATCTGTGTAGTCTGTCACCTGGTCACATGGGTAACGGGTTCTAAAATGTACACTGTTGTCTTCTGGGCTGTTGGCCTTGAGTTCATGGGCCTAGTTAGTCTGCCTTCAGCTCGGCCTAATCTACTACCATTGTCCTTCTAGGCACTGGTTCCTGTCACCATCGAGGTAGAGGTACCCTTTGATCTTCACCGCTACATCATTGGGCAGAAAGGAAGTGGAATCCGCAAGATGATGGATGAGTTTGAGGTAGACCGTGTTCCCTGTGGTCTGTGCTGTGTGGGGACTGATACCAGAGAGCAGACTGTGGCGCTCTGCCTTTCTGTCCTTCTTCAGCCTACATTGGCTCTGCCTCCTTTTATTTTGTTCAGTCAGCTGTTGGCCTTCCTCCTGGGTCTCACTCAAATCCCCCATGGCAAGTGAGCTCCCTCCTTTCCATCTGGTCTAGCCGCCAAGTTCGCTCTGTTCTGACTGACAGGTGAACATCCATGTGCCAGCCCCCGAGCTGCAGTCAGACACCATCGCCATCACTGGCCTTGCCGCAAATTTGGACAGGGCTAAGGCGGGGCTGCTGGAGCGAGTGAAGGAGCTGCAGGCTGAGCAGGAAGATCGGGTGAGCAAGGACGGGGCAGTCTGCCTGGGTTTGGAAACAGTCAGTGTTCAGAGCGTATTTCCGGCACCAGGGCAGGAGGCAAGGCCAGGTGGTATTCCTGGGCAGTCAGAGTCTGGTGGTCCCGCTACAGAAGAGCTCGAGGTGGAGCTTAGTTTCCCTTACTACCCAAATCAAGAGAAGTGTTTTGCTATCTTAGCTCCTCCAGAAAAGATAGACTATAGTACCTCATCTTAGGACAAGCAAGTCACGCCTGTGCCTGTGGAGTGCAGAGTGCTCTATAAAGAATTCTGAGAGAGATACTGCTCAGAAATTGGGGGAGTCTGGGGACTGGACAGCCACTCCAGGCAACTAGCCTTTCAGAGTTCTTAGTTTTGTTATTTTTTTTTTGGCTTTATTGATTTTGGGTTTTTTGTTGTCGTGTTAGTTTGGTTTAGTTTGGGTGAGCACAGTTTGGAGTCCAGTGATAGGGCAGAGATTGGGCAAATTTTGACTATAATGTGGTGCAGCTTAGCCATAGGCTATGGAGGTATCCTAGACTGGCTGTCTGCCCTGTGGATGCTCTTACTGCCTTCTTGGCCTCTTCTGTATACCAGCCCTAAAAGGCCTAGAATACTTGATTCAAGCTGATTCACAGATCCCTGGTTCATAAATTCAGGAAGTAGGAATAGAACTGGAAAAGGTAGCTGACCGTCCTATCCATCTTGATAGTCAGCGGCCTGTTCCAAAAGCAGATACATCCTAGGTGAGGACCGAGCGAGACCTACGCTTCTCAGGCCAGTGACTGACAGGGACGGTGAAGCCGTGCCTCCTGAGAGCAAGCTTGGGAGTGTTCCAGGCTTGTGTTCTGAGTCAGGAGGAAATGGGGTCTGGGTGCTGCTGGCTTCTCTCTCAGATGCAAATGCTCATGCTCGTGGGCTTGTGCTCTCTCTGGCTTGCTCTCTGCCTCACTCTTGTTTTATTGTAGGCTTTAAGAAGTTTTAAGCTGAGTGTCACTGTAGACCCCAAATACCATCCCAAAATTATCGGGAGAAAAGGGGCAGTGATCACCCAGATCCGCTTGGAACATGATGTGAACATCCAATTTCCTGATAAGGATGATGGGAATCAGGTAAGATGACCATCTGATTGATGTATTATGGTTTAGAACACTTGGGCAGGTGGGATTGTATTGGCCCTTACCTAGACCTGGGTTCTGTGGTGGTGGTGGTGGTGGTGGTGGTGGTGGTGGTGGTGGTGGTGGTGGTGGTGGTGGTGGTGGTTCTTTTGAAACAGGGTCTAGCTGTCCTGAAACTCAGTATGTACACCACCAGGCTGGCCTCCCAGTCACAGAGCTCCCCTCCCCACCTCTGCCTCCCAAGGACACTGCCAGGCCCGGCTCAGCTTGGAGACTGTACTGAGGCAGCTTCTTTGATTGACAAGTGGGTAAATGAGAGGGACAACCATCTGAGACTCTGGCTTCAGCTCAAGTTAGAGACCAGGGCTTACCAGCTGTGTTTCCTTGAAACTGTTACCTGGAAAGCAGGACAGTTTTTAAAAAAAGCTGCTCCTGACAGGACAGCTTGAGCCTCCGACTGGCTCCTATCATGCCCACACATGTACACACTATGTCTACCAGTGCCTACGACTTGGTGACCAGGTTCTAGTGACCTACTAGAAGCAGAAGGAAAAAAGCCAGCCAGTTCTGGGTTCTCTGCATCCTGTATTCCTCTTGCTGTGGTTCCCGGAGAGCTCTGCACAGCTTCCTACTATGTGTAAAACCAGGGAGGGCACCACACCTCCTCACGTGGTTCCGCCTAGTGAGCAGGACACGCCCATCCCATCTCACCTCCCAGTCTGCTTACAGCTCGCCCTCACCTGTGTGTTTGCTCCTTCCCTTAGACTCTCTCTCAAGTTGCTCTACATGAGTGGCACTCTGGATCTCCTACTGACACCTCTGCCCTCTAGGCCTGCGCCAGCTCTGTGAACGTGAGCACTATGCCCACAAATACACCCAGTAGTAGCACTAGGGTGAGATCCCATCGGCTGGGATCCTTTACATCGGTGTCGGTGTGTGCGTCATATTGAGAACAGCAAATGATGCATTGTAATATAGAGAAGTGGGTAGAATTTGTTGTCCCCACTATGCCTTAGCTCATTTGTGAACCAAGAGAGATAACGTCATTTGTGTATGTGTATAGGGACACACATACACCACAGCATGTGTGTAGAAACCAGGACAACCTGCAGGATTCAGTTTGTTTCCTTCTACCATGTAGGTTCCAAAGACTGACCTCATCAGGCTTGGCAGCAAGTGCCTTTACCTACTGAGCCATCTTGCCAGCCCCAGTGTCTTTAAATCCTCAGCTTTTTCCTGTGAGAGTTTCACTTCACTCACAGAACTAATTCTGTGGCGTGTGCTTGGTGTTTGTTTTGGTCCATACTTCTTTTGGATCAGCTGCCTGGCTTTCCCCTGAGTCTGGACAGGAAGTCCACAGTCTGCTGCCTCTTTCCTTGTGCCTAGACCTCTTGCTTCCCTCCTAGGCTGGCTCTTTTACTTTCTAATGTTGTCTCCAGGTACCTGCTACTTTGTAGTCTTGTATGTTCTGCCCATTTATTTTGGACTACTATCCTGGAGATTAAAACAAAGCTGCCATTTTGTTCCCTTACACTTTCCATATTCCCTGATCTGTCAGTTGCTCAGATCTGTCTTGACTCTGCTGGTTCTCACTGACATGGTAAAGGAAGGCTGAGCTGAGGGGTCTGAGTGACCAGAGAGTGCTTTAGAGGTCCTGACACCTCCAAAGAAGCAGGAGGCTAATGGGCTGAGAACTTACATCATAGTAGTCCCCAACCTTGTTCCTGCTTTCCTGGAACCCCTACTTCGTGGTACTTCCTCCATCTTTATGATCAGGTATCTTGTCTTTGTTTAGAACTCGTTGAGTGGGTAAAGGAGAGAATGTGTACCCTGTGGAAATCAGAACAACTCGAGGGGATTGTTTTGGAGGTTTGTCCTTCTACCATATGAGTTCCAGGGACTAGATTCAAGTTTTCAAACTCATGTTGTCAGGTTTAGAGCAAATGCCTTTACCCACTGAGTCATATTGTCTGCCCCTCCTTTTGTAACTGAACTTGTGGCTACTTTCCCTCCTACCCTTCTCTGCCCTTCCAACCCCCAACACCAGGTAGGAGAGAAAGAAGGCTAGAGGTGAAAGAGTCCTCAGTTTCGTTGGATGACTTCCAGGGGCAATGTTGATGTTTGTCATTCAGTTTCTTCCTCTTATCTGTGCGCTCACAACGACTTGACAAACCACAGGAACAGGGGAAGCAGCAGCTGCCACAACCTCTCAGTGCCCTGGCATTTTTATACCCTCACAAGAGTCCCCAGAATTCCAACTGTAAACTCTTTTCAACTGGCAAAATCACACCCCTGGGAGAGCACGAGACAAATCCCAGTCAGCTGCTGTGGATGGACAGTCTGAAGCAGCCCATGGCCCAACCTGGGACTAAAGCAAACCTTCACATTTCCGTATTTCTAAAGAACCCAAAATTTTCACTACTTATCTGTTATGGGTTTTGAGAAGTAATGGCTGCTTAATGGATGTTAACTGTGGTTTTGTTTACAATTTTATTTTTAAAAGATGATTACTCTTAGCCTGGAGTGGTAGCAAGCACCTTTTTTCTCAGCACAGTGGAGACAGGCAAGCAGATGCATGTGAGTTCGAGGCCTGGTCACAAGGTAGCAAGAGCTATCACACAGATTTTTTTTTTTATCTCAAAAGATAATTATTTTTCTTTTGAGAGTATGAATGTTTTGACTACATGTATGTGTGTATAGTACCCAAGGAAGTCAGAAGAGGTCATTAGATCGAGAGTTAAGGATGATTGTGAGCAGCCTTGTGGGAGGTAGGGATAAAACCCAGGTCTTCTGTAAAAGGAGTAAGCACTCTTACTGAGCTATCTCTCTGGCACCAGGATTACATTTTTAATTCTGACTATCCATATTTATATGTGTTCATTCATGGTCTGAGCATACGGATGCAGGTATCCTCAGGAGCCACAAGAGGGCATCAGACCTGCAGCTGGAGGCATAGCGGGCTGTCTGGCAGGGGTGCTAGAATCTCTGGTCTTCTGCAAACCACTCTTAACTGCTGGGCCATCTGATGTGTTTTCTGCCTTTTCCTTCTGAGAGGATGAACCTCTCCCCTAAGGAGAGGTCTGACGCGCTCAGCCATCCAGCCATCATCCACACAGTTGCACTTTGTCGTCTCCTCAGACCAGCCTGCTAAGTCAGCACACCGCTGCTCCTGGGATGTCCCAGAGGGGGACCATCCTCCTCTCTGACTGCATTCTCCCTTTTAGCCCCAGGACCAAATCACTATCACAGGGTATGAGAAGAACACTGAAGCTGCCCGTGATGCTATCCTGAAAATTGTGGGTGAGCTTGAGCAGATGGTTTCTGAGGATGTTCCTCTGGATCACCGTGTGCACGCCCGAATCATTGGTGCCCGAGGCAAAGCCATCCGGAAAATAATGGATGAGTTCAAGGTGAGTCCCCAAAGCCAACTGAAGCGTGAGGATGAGGACTCCCTCTCCTTCTCATGCTGCTGACCACATGAAGCTTGGGAGGAGGAGCACTCACGTGGCTCTGAGGCCTCGCGCCTACCCTTTAATGCCCTTTGACCCTGTGCTGCTTCCAGGTGGACATTCGCTTCCCACAGAGTGGGGCTCCAGACCCCAACTGTGTCACTGTGACAGGCCTCCCTGAGAATGTGGAGGAAGCCATCGACCATATCCTCAACCTAGAGGAGGAATACGTGAGTTCTGAGTAGGCATGGTCTTTGGAGGCAAGGCCCAGACATAATCCCGTGACAGCCAAGTAACCTGTCTGCATCCAAATGCAGGGCCGGGGGTGGGGGGGGTGGGGTGGGGGGGAGGTTGGTAGTTGTCAGGAGAGGGTGCCACTGGCTGGCTACAGGCTGAACAGCACCACCCTCCCCCCCCCCGCCCCCCCCCCGCCCCCCCCCCCCCCCCCCCGTGCTGTTTAGCTGGCAGATGTGGTGGACAGTGAGGCACTGCAAGTTTACATGAAGCCCCCAGCACATGAAGAGTCCAAGGCACCATCCAAAGGCTTTGTGGTGCGAGATGCTCCCTGGACCTCCAACAGCAGTGAGAAGGTCAGATGGTGCTCCGCCTGGTCATTCTTTGTGGGCTAAGCTTGTGACCTAGCGGGCTATGGATGGCGTTACTTTGGGCCTTTATAAGTCAGTAAGGGCCACCCTTTGCTAAAGTTGTGTTCTCCCTTTCCACAGGCTCCTGATATGAGCAGCTCTGAAGAATTTCCCAGCTTTGGGGCTCAAGTGGCCCCCAAGACCCTCCCTTGGGGCCCCAAACGATAATGATCAAAAAGAAACCTTTCCAGCCTGCTGCCCAAACCCAACCACACAATGGTTTGTCTCAATCTGACCCAGCAGCTGGACCCTCGTAAATTGTTGATGCTCTTCCCCCTCCCCGAGGTCTCGCAGCAAAGCCTGGTGGGCTGGCCTTGTGTGGCTGCTTCTCTAGGCCTGGTCAGCACCCAGCAGGCTCAGGGTCTGCTCCTGATGCTGTGCTCTGGGACAGGCACGCCACTGTGTGAAACACTAAGCAAGGTAATCGAGCATTTCGTGATCACAGACTCCAGCTTCCTGGTCCACCCAGCATGTAGTCAGCACTCTGACCTTCACACCAGAGCTCCACAGCGGCTAGGAGGTGACTTCCTGTGTCATGACCTCAGGAAATAAATTTCCTTGACTTTATAAAAGCCAAAACGTTTGCCCTCTTCCTTTCCCACCTCCCTCCTGCCCACCACCTGTCGCCCAGACCTTCCTCTGTTGAAAGCAGTCAGCTTCCTTTAGCTGTCAGAATCTGCTTAGCACAGGCTTCAGGATAGGAGGAAGGCCTGGTATTGGATAGCAAGAGGTCAGATGTCCTGGTGACAGAGTGGGCCGAGAGGTAGGGGTGGCCTGGGTCCTCAGTAGTGCTGACCGTGCCCACTTGGGGCTCTGCAAGCATCAGGGGCTTCTGTTGCAGCTTCGGCCTCACAATCCTACGTATCGAGGCGCAGCCCGTGTGTGTTCCACTTGGGTCCCCTGTGACTGTCACAGTGGACTAGGGTGGCTTGAGACGTTGGGGGAAAGGAGAGGTAGAGACTGGCTTTTCTTTGGTGATGGGGAGGGGGCTTGACCCTCAGTGACAGCTCAGCTTTCCCAAGACCTGTAGCCTCTGCCTGCCTTGCCCAGATACCTTGTTGAGTTGCCTTCTTTCTACCTCAGCCAGTGTGGTAGTCCTCTCTGTGGGTTAGTGCCACCCAAGGCTCTTCTCGTGATGTAGACTTTTCTGGTGATTCTGGGCTTGCCATTGAGTTGAGGGTGGAGGCTAGTGCTTTCCCTCAGTCCACATGACTCAGGGACTGGGCTGGAGCGGGGTGCTCATTCCCAGCCAGCCTGACCATGTAGACTCTGGCAAGCATACATAGCCTGGATGCTTTATGCAGTCCTGAGGAATAGGCTGAAGGGGCAAGTCTCGCCGATAGAGGTGGTCAATTAGCGTGGATTAAAAGGAAGGCCGAATGAAAAGACCCAGTGCAGGGAGCTGAAGGAGAACTTTTCCTCAGGTACAAGAGGTAATTTTTGGACCACTGGCCTCCAGCTATCTTGGCTGTAGGCCAGCCCTCACCAAGAAAAGTGATCCCAAGCAGACGAACCCCTGTCAGGCTGTGGAAACTGAGGACAGACCTTTTGTCTCCAGGTCATCTGATCAACTAGCAACACGTCCCGTCCCAGATACTTGGGTTACTAGACAAGCCAGCCTGTGCCCACCTCATGGCCTTCCTTGGGAACCGTCACTTCTGCTCTGATACCTTTCCCCAAGTCATTCAGTCCCCCATTTAATAACTCAGGCTTGGCTACCTGTAGACTCTAATCCTAAGTGGATCCAGCATTGCTTTCCCAAGTCTCACCTCAGTTCCCAGCAGATGACACAGTCCCACAGGTACCCACTTGAGGACCGGCACTGAGATGGGAAAAGAACACCTGCTTTGCTCAGTAGGCTGGCAGCTTGAGCCGGTGGGGAGCCGGGGAGAGGGCTTCCTGCCTTTCCCTGGAGCTGTCTTCTCCCATCGCATGAGACTGGGGACACCATGCTCCCTCCTGCCCTTCCAGCCCCTCTTCATCTTCATTGTCATCCTATAACATCAGTCTCTTCCCTCATTGAAGGTAAAGTTTAAATTATCACCACAGGATTTTGCACATCTCCTTTTATTGCTAAGTGCTGTAGATGTAAGCCGTATCCTAAGCTGTTCAGGGTCTCACTCCTTTTCTCTGATTGTTAATAAGGACTATGAAATTGACTGTACCCAGGTCACCTCTCTGCAGCCTCCAGGATGTTGGGGAGCCCAGGGCAGGGGTGGGGAGTGTCTCTTCCTCCTTGTTGAATGTCTTCCATGTCCTGTGTTTCCATAGCTACATCCATCCCTTGGCCTTAACTTTGGAATTTGGAGATTATATGCAAACATGTGTAAAGGCTCATGAATATGGATGACACTGGAATTTTATAAATTCTAAAATAAAACCCGAAACCAGATGCAGCGTGATGGGACTCATTTTATTCTATGTATATTCTCTCCTGTGACAGTGGTAACAGTGTCCCTGGATAGTTCCCTTATCCATGTTGTGATTCTCGAGCAGTTCTGAGCACTGTTCCCATCCCTTCCAATGAACTGATCATTGGTGTCTCCATGAAGTCTTGCTGGCTCCTGCACCTGGGCCCACCCTCCCAGCCCGGTCAGTCGGCAGCTGCCCAGAGCTGTTGCTGAGGCAGCTGTTTGGGGAGCAGCATGGTCTTCACAAACTCTGCAGCATTCCTATGACAGGCTCCCAGCGCCCAAACTGAGGTTGCGTCTGTGTGGATGGGGAGAATAGTTCAGAAGACTGTTTTCAAAAGGAGTGTATATCTTCATGGCCCTTCCAAAGCAGTGTGTCCCTCTTGTTACCAGTCCTAACAACCTTACAGAAATAAGCACAGAGAAGCAGTGACTTTCAAACCTTTATTCCAGCATGGTAGAATGGCAGGAAAGGCCCATAACATATCCATCATGAGTGGTTGGCTAAATTAGGAAAGAACTGGCAACTGACAGTAACAACTGAACCCAGCAACAGAAGGCAAGCAACCGGAAAGGCCCACCCACATTGTGCCCAATCTAAGAAGCAACTGTATGTAAACACTGTGTGTGTGGGGGGGGGGGGGGGAGGACAGGCCCACTAGGTGTCACAGGAATCTGTTGTGTTTTCTGTTTTGCACTGTAAGGGGTAAGAAGACTGCATTCCATAGCCTTTCCCTTTCCGTACTTGTGTAGAGTTTCTGGCCCAGCACCAGAAAGCACACAGGAGGCAAAGGGTATCCTGCAGAGGTCCTCGGTCTGTCAGGATAGAGGCCACGATAGCAAAGAACCCTGACAGATGTGCTGCTAGGACTGACTTAGGCAGACATTGAGGTTCTTGCTTTAGTCATGTGACCTGAGTGTGTGGTTCTGGGCTGTAAGGCCAACAGGTTGGGCTTGGGACTCACCTCATTCTCAGCCAGTGCCTGTTTAGCTAACAGCTGACAGAGGTAAGCAGACATCCTAGGACTGTGGCCTGGGACATGGTATCAGGTGTAAGAGCCTGGTGTGCCTGGTAATGACCATGTGAGGAAAGGCAGTGGATCTGGAGGGGTGATCCGACACTATACTACCACAGCAATGCTGCAAAAGAACGGAGCAAAGCCCTGAGAAGGCAGGGACCCCAGAGTCTAACCGTTCAGTTGGCAGAAGAGTTTTGCCATGGTGGGGGTGAGGAAGAGTGAAGCCACTTCCTCCTCTCTAAGATTCAGGAATGCATACAGAGGGCCCTCAGCCTTTGGTTTAGAGATAGGAACTTCATTAGTGATATTGGGGAGAGGATAGGTGAAGCAAAGGAAGAACAAGATACTGAGTACAATGGTCAGCAAAACTGAGAGCCACAGAAGCCAGCATTTCAGACAGACCTTTTTGCCTTGAGAGGCGTGGGTGAGGGGATGAGGAGAGGGGAGGATGAGAGACAAGTTGCAGGCTCATGGGACTTAGGAATGGCAGTAGGGGATAGCCCCTAAGGTCAGCAGATCTCTCTCTTAAGGAACAGCAGGGGTGGTGACGGAGCAGAATGTGTGAGCAGAGGACCGTGGCTGCCAAGGGTCGTGGTTATTCTAAACCACGGGTGGGGAGGAGTAGAGTTGGGGCCGGGAGCACAGCCATGGTCTCCAGAAGACCCACAGTAGTGAGCTGTCTCTTGGTGCACCTTCAACAGTTTTCTAGGCAAGTGTCTGCCTCCGGTAATCCCCGCTGTGACCTCAGAAGGAGGGGCGGTGGTCACCAGTCCAAAGACCCCCTAAGCTGGGAGACCCAGACTGGGCTCTGAGCCTGGAGGCTGCTCATCCTTTGCTCCTGTAGCTCCAAGGAGCGCCTGTGTCAAAGAAAGTGAATTGTCAGCCTGACGGCTGAAGTGACTCTCAACAGTCCCTCAGCCCTTCACCCATTTGACAGATGTGCTGCTAGGACTGACTAAGCAGAAATTGAGGTTCTTGCTTTAGTCATGTGACCTGAGTGTGTGGTTCTGGGCTGTAAGGCCAACAGGTTGGGCTTGGGACTCACCTCATTCTCAGCCAGTGCCTGTTTAGCTAAGTAGTATTCCCGCTTCACCTTGATCTCCACGGATTCTGGGATGTCAGGAACCAAGAGATCCAGAAAACGGCCAATGGAGAACACCACATGCTGGGGATAGAAGCCCCACCCCCAACCCTCATGAAATAAAAGCCCAGACTAGTCTTCAGGGGACCAGGTAGGCTGCCAAGGTGGGTGGAACTGGAGTTCCTAGCAAGGAACTGGAGTTCCTAGCGAGGGAAAGTAAGACACACGGAGATTTTGTTTTGGCTGGAAAACAGAATGGGAGTTCTGCTGGCCATTCTGACCCCTCCCATTGCCTCGGGTTTAGGTTAGGCAAAGCAAGTCGGGCATCATGTTAAATCCAGGGGATGGGAGTCATTGGAAGAGCTTTCAGAAGCATTAGATACCTCAAACACGATGACAAAGGCCAGGCGGATGGCCAGGAGAGTCCAGTAAGTCGGAGAATAGTGTCCATCATCATCCCGAAAAGCCCGGTACCTGCAGGAGACACGAGACTCCGTAGCTCCCTAGGGTTGAGCTGTGGCTGGCAAGTGGGCCATCTAGACTGTCTTCCTATTTCCCCCTACTCTGCCTCTTTGGTAGAGTTGAGAGCTAAACAACAAAAACCTACACCTGGGGGAGGGGGGAGGAGGGGAGGGATGGAGGGGCAGAAGGGATGAGTCAATAGTACAAAAAACTCTGACTGCGGCTCACCTGCAAGTGCGGTTGTGGGCCGAGGTGAAAGTGGGCGGCGCTCGGGCCAGCGTGAAATTGAGGAAGCCATGCAGGTCTGGGGCGCGCGTCCAGCTGTAGTAGACACGTGGCAGGAAGTCGGAGGAGAAGGCCAGCAGGAAGGCCTGCGGGGCGGGCGAGGGGTCAGAGCGAGGTCAGCACCACCAATCACCCAGCACCACCCAGCTCCACCCAGGAGGCGGGCCGGGCACTCACATTGCTGATGACTGCGAGGTGTGTGAGGCCCGCTAGGATGTGGAACCAGATGCCGATGTCCTGGGCGCGCTCCGCCACGGGGCGCCGGTACTCACACACGAACTTGCGAGCATCCAGGCGGATCTCCACCCAGTTGTTGAGTAGGGCAAAAAGCGGCGCCAGCGGGCAGGCGGCCACGAAGATGGTGACGAATCCAAACTGCAGCACTGCAGAGCAGGAGTTGCCACTGGCTGGAGCTGGTAAACCCCTCAGACCACCCATGGTGGGGGGGGGGGTTGAGAAGGGAAGGCCGGCTTGCCCACCAGGGAATTAATTGGGCAGTTCATTTTACCCCATTTCTTCCCCTCATGTTGTATTCAATGCAAGGGCTACTGACTGACCCCTGGGCTTGGGAGCCTTGATGTATACACTGCGCTGATCTTGGTGCTCCTGAATGGCCTTGGCCACCCAGTCCATCTGAAGTCAGGGACTCTTTTTTTGTCTTTTTTTTTTTCCTTCCCCAGAGCTGAAGATCGAACCCAGGGCCTTGCGCTTGCTAGGCAAGCGCTCTACCACTGAGCTAAATCCCCATCCCCAGTCAGGGACTCTTAATGGCAGAAAGGAAAGCAAAACCTGCTTCTGGCTTTAAAAACTTTGTCCTCATTTATCGCCAGGATCTTCTATAAAATTGCTTGGGGGTTCACATGCAGGGCATGTGGATACATCGTATGAACCTGCTCCCTGGGAGCTGCGCTGCTCTTATTTCTTATCCACGGAAGGGCTCTGCAGCCATTACTGCTTGTGCTTTGCTTGCCAAGGAAGCTCAGTCAAGTGTTCTGCTGAGACACTGCTGGGTTAGGACTGGGCCAGATCTCCCTCCTGTTAGTCAGACGAAACCCTGTCCTCAGAACTGTCTCACCCTTAAAGCCATGAGTACAGGCCACCATTTGGCTGGCTGTTTCACAGCTGTGGAGACTGCTGGAGAAAATCCGTTCTCCAGACTGACACGGCTCAGGCGCGCCTGCCCTCACAAGCTGGAGAACCTTGCTTGGGCCTGCCTCTGGACTTGATTTCCCTAATACACAGCCTCAGCTCCCAAGCCTCCCCAAACCTTCCCGCCCACCCCTAGCTCTGTTGCCACCCCATCTCTTCTCAGCATATCTGCAGGCTTAACTCATACCACACACACACACACACACACACACACACACACACGCACGCACGCACGCACGCACACACACACACAATGGCACATTGCATTTCAGGGTGGGGCCAGGTCAGAGTGGCTGCAATGACAGGTCTCACCCATTTCAAGGTATTCATGAAACAGCCCCTCACAAGGCAACAACTCGTAGTCGGCCTCCCAAGGTGCTGGCTGGGTCCCTGTTGCAGCCTTCTTCCTCCTGGAGTACTTCTGCCAGCAGCCTTTCAGCTTGCTGCGGGTAGAAAGCGAGGAAATGTCTGCGTGGCCGCTCCCACAGCCGGCTGACGGGTGAGCTTGTCTGAGAGAGCATGCAACCTGGATGCTCTTGTTCTCTGGGGCCAGGTTGGGCAGGTCAAGGGGCTGTAGATGTGGCAGGTCAGAATCCTCCAAGGCCCCAGCCCCCCTCTGTGGGACATGATACAGTTTGCTCTTCTGGTTCCCTGTTGTGTCTTCAAGAAAGTCAACCCAGCTCCCTGAGACCTTTAGGGGATAGAACTAAACCGAAGCCAGTGAGGGTAACAGCTGAGTCCCCAGAAAGCAGAGGCCATGGGGCCAGATGTGTTAGCTTCATCATACTGGGGACCACATAGGTGGGATGGCCACATCACACCTGGGAGGCGTGTGTCAAGTCCTGTGCCTATGTGGTGTGGTCCGGTCGTGAGATATCATGCACAGATCGAGTGTGTCGCTTATCAGATTATATGAGGACACAGGTGTCTGTTGGCTTCCTCACGCTCTACTAGACACTGAGCTACACCCTTTACTTTCTGGGCCCACTGGCTGTCAGGGAAGTCGGGAGGCACCCAGAGAGGGACTGCTATGGTTGCTGTGTCAGGGCCATGGTAGTGGGCATCTGGGTTGGTATAGCCTCCGGGCAGGAGACTATTACCAGACAGATCCTTTGGGGGACTCCAGACTATAAGAGGGGGTAGGGCACAGTTCCAGCTAGTGGGACAGGGATGTGGGGGGGGGGGGGGGACTGGTCCCAACCAAGGGAATATGAAACAGGCATGAATCTAGGGGTCAGGCCTGAAAACCAAGGCCCCTCTTGCTCATCCATCTCATGCTGGTAGGGAACACGTGCTGGCCTATGTGGCCTCCCCTCAGTGAACAGTCCAGGGACAATGCTAATGAGAGGCTCTCTAACACCCCAGGCACAGCAACAAATGAGCCCTGCTGTCACAGACCGATGCACTGTGACAAGAGGTCTGGAGATCTGACACATCATCCTGCCTCCTCTTTCCTTTGTGAGCACTCTGTGGGAAACCCTGGTCCCTAGAAGTTGTCAGGGCAGGGTGGGTCGACTCACGGGACAAGAACCTCTTGCACGTTATTGATGATCTGTTTGCCCACCATGATGACCAGGAGCTCCTGTGCCAGCTCACTAAGGCAGCCTCCGGCTGGACACTGCAGCAACACAAGTCCTGGTTAGCTGGGGGGGGGGGGGCAGGCGAGGGACCAGGGACACACTCACATAGCCTTCCCTTTGCCCCAAAGGTGGCTTCTCTGCCCCCACACCTTCATCGGACATGCTTGAAGTACCGTGAGGTTTGCAGAGATCAGCCCTCCCCACACCACTTCGGTTATGTAAGGGAATAACCACTGGGTGGCTGTAGACTGTAGCCACAGGCTCCAGGAAAGACTCAAGATGTGGGGTCAGAAAAGAGACAGAGCCGGGGAGTTTCCTGGTGTACAGTGCCGCGCTGTGCAGAAGCTCAGCCACACTGTGGGATGTCCTCCTCACCAGGTAGGGAAAAGCTTGAGAACCTAGTCTGTGGTGAGGGGTCCGATCCAGCCATTCTCCAACCCAGAGTCCTGAGTGAGTCCGACAGAGAGCGAGTAGTCAGCCTTTTCTTGCCTAAGCAGTCTCAGGTAGATATCTCACCAAGAGCTAAGAACTACCTAATGTGGCAGCACAGCCGCGACCATCATGCCCCTGAGGAAGAGGCTAGCTTGCAGTATTCCCTGGCTCTGCATCCCTTCACGCAGTGTAAGGTGGACAGCTTCCGTCTGGGAGGGAAGCCATCCTGAGAGAAGATGAGGTAATGGCCCAGGCCCTGAGAAGATCGCTGCTCTCCCCTCCTCCTCTAAAACAAGAAGGGTCTTTCAGACCAGATGCTCAGAGATGGCTGCTGGACCCCATGATCCCCAGGTTCAGCTCCACAACTACCAGTGAACAGCTCCAGATGTGCCCTCCACACTCCCTGTACCTCCAGATGTGCCCTCCACACTCCCTGTACCTCTGACTACTTCTGCTTGTCCCTCAGCAAGGCCAGAAGTGTAGAGACAATTCTTGGGGTGTCCGGGTGACATTGGGTTCACCCCTTACTCCTTCTTTGTATTTATGCCTTGGTGTCTTAAAGCCCTGTCACCTCCTGGGGAACCCACGTGCCACCTTCTGCAGAAGCCTCGGGAGGCACATCTGAGAAGCCAGGCCGTCCCCATGCCCGGGTCCCAAGGACAGAGCACAGGCTTAGTGGAAGAGAGCAGCCACGGGAGGGCCCCAGGCAATGCAGCTGTGGGGCACTGACCTCCGTGTCCTCACAGGCAGCAGGGACCTTGACAGTGATATGACCCACGGGGGCATCCTAAGGCCTCAGATACCTCTTGATTGTGCATGGGGTTAAGGGAGAGAAGGGCTAGACCCCGTGATAAGAGCATCCTCTAGACAGTGGCTCTGAAATCAGGACCTGGAGTCATTGAGGTCAAGAGTGCTGGTGTTCAGCCGGGCGGTGGTGGCGCACGCCTGTAATCCCAGCACTTGGGAGGCAGAGGCAGGCGGATTTCTGAGTTTGAGGCCAGCCTGGTCTACAGAGTAAGTTCGAGGCTGGCCTGGTCTATAGAGAGAGAGTTCCAGGACAGCCAGGGCTATACAGAGAAACCCTGTCTCCAAAAACCAACCAACCAACCAAAGAGTGCTGGAGTCCTGGGAAGCAGCTGTAAGTTTTGTCACTGGCTTGGACAGTGGTGAAAGGTGGGCGGGGAAAATGTCAGACCTCAGTGGGTAGGGAGGTAGCCCAGCCCCCATTTTCTGTCCTGTGTATCCTCAGTATACTCACCTCCTCATTTCGGACTCCAAACAAGGTGTGGTAGTTGCCAGGGTATCCCACAAACCTGCCAGGATCCAGGTGGAAGGCTGTGAGGGGCTGGGTTCTGGTTGTCTCCGCCCTCTTTTCCACCCCTGAGGCCTGGTCCCCGGGCGGGTGGGGGGGACACACAGACTTGACCCTTGTCCCCTCTGAGCCCAGGGGGAGTCATTCTTTCTCAGTGCCTTTGCCCTAGCCACCCGCTGCTGAGCACACCAGACAGGTGTGGGGCAAAGCAGAGCTGCAGGGGAGAGGTGACATGCTGAGGGCGTGACCACCTACCTGCCCTTGAAGAAGGCAATGTACACGGGTGAAGCGTAGAAGTTCACAAACTGGAAGACGAACACCTTGAGCGTGAAGGCATCCTCAAACGCAGTCTGCGTCCGGTGCATCTCTGTGCATTTGAGACTTTCGCTCAGTCCCCAGGGATGCTGGCCAGCGTACAGTGCACTGTCCCCTTTCCCCGTGAGACCACCCCACCACCCAGGTGAGGTGGAAGCCATGCTGTCCAGATATTTTAAAGAAATCCATTAAAGAGGATTGTTGAGAGGGTCAACAGACAGCAGTCCTAAACTTTTCATTTCAAAATTAGCCTAAAGCGTGTTGATCAGAGTGGTGGGCAAGCCTGTCCGCTTGACTAGCCTGGAAGATGTCTGGGATATCAATAAAGCACAAGCACTGGTCTGTCCTTGACAGTGTTTCCAGAGAGTAGCTCTTGAGGACTCTGGCCTTATCAATGGATCAATCTCTTGATGGGTTAATCAAATGCTGATAATAACCCTCGGTAAAAGCCAGGGCTAGCTGGCGAAGCAGGAGTCCTTGGGGATGTGTTTCCCCCAACCCTGTGACCTTTTTCTGTGTTCCCATCCTCCCTTCCTGAGCACCCCACCCTCCCTGCTGGGATGAACTGAAACTGATCAGGAATAAATAAGTCTACCCTTCAGTCATTTTTTTCTGGTATTTTGATCACTATTATGGCAAAAAAAAGTAACCAAATGTCTAGAATCATGGACAGAAAATAGCCAACAAAACAACAAAACTAAAGCCAAACATTTACATTCTCGTTAAACATTACATTCTTCTCGTTAAAATAGTATATTACAGGGAGGGCCAGTAAGATGGTTCAGCCAATAAAGGGGCTTGCTGCCAAGCCCGATGACCTGAGTTCCATCCCCAGGGCTTATATGGAAGGGAGAGCACTAACCCTCGAGAACTGTCCTCAGACTTCCACACGCGCCACAGCGCGCAGGAACCATGACCCTTGAGCACACATACATTAAACAAATAATCTTTTTAGAGTATGTGCCAATGAGTCGGGGAATTGGAGGGACGTCCCAGGGACAAAGTTACTTCCTGGTCAAGGCTGAGAAAGGACCGAGCTACAGTTTAAAAAAAAAAAAATTGCCAAGACCGATGCGAAAACATAAAAGGTCAATTTGAGGAAAAGGGGGGCCAAAGCCCCACAGCTGTGGGAACAGGCTCACCAGCTCCAGCTTCTTGGCTCGCTCTCCCTGGAATGCTGCTAGCTATGCCCTCAGCTAAGAGCTGCCCTGACGCCTACCCTGAGGACGCCTACCCTGAGAACGCCTAGTCCTTTGCCCCTTTCCAGCCATGGTCATTGTACCCTGAGTTTGCTCTGTCCCCTCCTCGGGGTCTTGGCCAGGGCTAGTGCAGGCAAAGCCTTACAGGATGAGTGGTTTGGCCCCCTCCTTGGCTTTGCTCTCGGGAAAACTCAAAGACAGAAACAAACAGAGGCAGAGAAACACTGGCAGAGGGAGAGGAGCCATCTTGTTCCTGGAGACAGATGCAGAGTCTATGCAGACACTCGGTAACCTGGGGTGGTCTCAACTCATCAGCTGTAGAGCTTGAAGGATGTAGTGAGGGAAGGTGGAGAAGCAGGGGCCCGTGGCCCTCCTCTCCCTAAGGCCCTGCCAGTACCACTTTAAGCAGATCTTTGGGGGAAGGCCCAGAAACCCCTTGGGAATAAGGGTCTATATAGGTCAGTTCGCATTTGCATCTGCTTTGGTCTGGTCAGTGCTCACCCCATCTTGTTAGGACCTGGGCCAGGACCACATAGACCTTGGAGAGGATGAGGATCAAGACAAGGTTCACCACCGACCCTGTGAAGCTGGCAATCCGTGAAGCCTAGTAGAGAACAGGCAATAAGAACGGGCACAGGACCAGTAGGGTGGGAGGGTCAGAAGGACAGGCCGCAGAGACTTACCCAGGCCGAGAGGAAGGCATTGTTTGACTTGGACACGATGATAGCCATGACAGCCCGGTACAGGATAATAGATACAAGGCACATAATCACCACAGCCACCTGCAGGACCAAGAAGGCCCTGAGCCCCCTACTGTGGCCCCAGGACCCACAGCCTCTGGGTCCACAGCACACAGCTTCCTTTTCCAGGGGCTCCTATCGGCAGCCTGCCTGTGTCCCGTGGGTCCTCCAGAGATGGGGAAGGTTGAGACTGGGAGGGAGGCCAGGTTGCCACGTGGTTACTGTATGTTCTTCTACAGGGTAGTGTTGGAGAACTGTGTCCCTGTCCTATTCACCCACCTTCTTACAGCTCTGAATTGGGACCCATGGTACCTGGAAAGGGTTGGGGTACTTTTAAGCAATCTTTAGCTAGAAGGTATCAAAGGGATTAGTGGGTCCCGGGTTCATTTTTTGAGTCCATTCCCTTGTTTAATGGGTGCCCATGGGGAAGCTCTTCCAGAACCCCCCTTATTGTACATATACATGCGCACCCCATTATGAGAGCCCTTAGCTTGGCTCTGGGCTTTCTGGAGGTCAGTGAGGGTCTTTGGAGCCACAGAGTGGAACAACCCATGCGGCTCAGGAAGACAGAGGCAGAGGACGGAGGCAGAGTGGCAGGACTCCCATACCATCATCATAAGCACCACAGAACCAGCCAGCATGCGGCGTACACGGTTCTTCTCAGGAAAGTAGGGTTCATCTTCCCCCGTGATGGGGTTCAGGGCTGTCATGGGAGCCGTTGCGGCGAACTGGGGCCGAGGCCTCTCCTGAAAGGGAGCCAAGCTCAACAGGACGTGACGACCCTTGACAGAAGTCACCCAGCCCAGCTCACTCACCTCGATGTCTTCATAGTCAGAGCAGTCCCAGCGGTAAGCCAACGTGGCATTCTTCCGCTTCCAGTACTCCAGAAGCAGCACTGCCCACAGTGCCATGAACAAACTGAAGAAGACGGTGCCGCCATGGTCGAAGAGACGCCCAGCCTACAGGGGAAAGGGGACTCCCGGTCTTCTTCTCAAGGGCTCATGGTCCTTTCACAAGCTAGTTCTCTGGACCTGGGGTATCTTCCCATGCAGGCTCACCACAATGCACCAGGTCCATAGGAAAGGGAATCGACCCAGGAGCCTCAGTAACTAGTTTCAGTATCGGGAATGTCCTTTTATTTATTTGTTTGTTTGTTTGTTTGTTTATGGTTAAGAATACCGTCAAAGGGGTTGGAGAGATGGCTCAGTGGTTAAGAGCATCGAGTGTTCTTCCAGAGGTCCTGAGTTCAGCAACCAGCAACCACATTGTGTCTCACAACCATCTGTACTGGGATCCAATCCCCTCTTCTGGTGCATCTGAAGACAGCTACAGTGTCCTCATATACATAAAATAATAAATAAATCTCAAAAAGAGAAAAAAATATCAACAAACTCACTGTGCAACTAAGGATGGCCTCAAACTCCTGATCCTCCTTACCAGCTGCAAAATTCTGGGATTGCAGGTACACACTAACCCCCTTTGTTCATGTGGTGCAGGGCGTCAAACCCAGGGTCTCACCAATGCTAAGCAAGAACTCTAGTAAGGAAGCCACATCCTCAGCCCATGACTCAGTCTCACTCACCTCGTCTCACTTGTGCCTGACTTGGGTTTGTCTGGCCTGAGCACATTGAGAGGAAACTTTAGTTTCTCAGAGTTAGTGGAACACTTGGGTACAAGGTGGACAGGAAGTTTGGAGGCTTGGTGGGGGAGGGGTTGGGTTGTGACTCTCAAAAGATGTGTCCCTGGGCACCTTTGATGTGATCTTTTGGGAGGTGTGTGAGGGTTTTTGAGACGGGGTTTCTCTGTGTAGCACTAGCTGACCCAAAACTTGCTTGGTAAACCAGATGGCCTTAAACACAGAGCTCTGCCTCTCAAATGCGTGTGCTTTAAAGGTGTGTGCCACCACCACCCCATTGAGAAACCCTGTCTTGAAAAACTAAAATAGAAAAGAAGAAGGAAGGGAAAGAGGATGAGGAGGAACCGATGAGGAGGACGGGAAGGGAGGGAGGGAGGGAGGGAGGGAGGGAGGAAGGAAGGAAGGAAGGGAGGGAGGGAGGGAGGGAGGGAGGGAGGGAGGGAGGAAGAGAAAAGTTGAAAAGCTGAGCATGAGGCTGTAAAGCATCATTTCTCCAGGGCCTTGGCTTCCATTCCTGTCCTTACTTCCTGTCCTTACTTCCTGTCCTGGCTGGCTTTGTGTGTCACCTTGACACAGGCTGAAGCTATCACAGAGGAAGGAGCTTCAGGTGAGGAAATGCCTCCATGAGATCCAGCTGTGGGGCATTTTCTCAATTAGGGTTCAAGGGTGGAAAGCCCCTTGTGGGTGGTCGCATCCCTGGGCTGGTGGTCCTGGGTTCTATAAGAGAGCAGGCTGAGCAAGCCAGGGAAAGCAAGCCAGTAAGAAACATTCCTCTAAGCCGGGCGGTGGTGGCGCACGCCTGTAATCCCAGCACTCTGAGAGACAGAGGCAGGCGGATTTCTGAGTTCGAGGCCAGCCTGGTCTACAGAGTGAGTTCCAGGACAGCCAGGGCTACACAGAGAAACCATGTCTTGGGAAAAAAAAAAAAAGAAAGAGAGAAAGAAAGAAAGAAAGAAAGAAAGAAAGAAAGAAAGAAAGAAAGAAAGAAAGAAAGAAAGAAGCCCTGACTAAGAAACCCTTCACATTGGGCTGTGATCAGAACATGGTCTTTTATGACAATAGAAAGCAAACTAACAGCCATATGGCTAATGCTAATAGCAATATAAGTGACTCCAGGACACTCTTATTGATCCTGTATGAGTCATACGCCCCGCCTAACCTAAATGCCAGGTTAGGGGACAACAGCTGACAGAGCTCTCTGAGGGTTCTGCCTTCATGGGTCCAGGGCCTACAGGAACTGCCAGCCCTCACCACCCTGACCCCAGCTCTCATTCCGTACCTGGGCCAGGGTGCAGGCACTGGAAAGCAGCCAAAAAGAACAGTCCGGGCACAGTGGGCACATGTCGAAGCTGTCCGAGCTGTGGCACAGCTCCTGCCTGTGGGGTGTGCATGCGGTTCTGGGAGCTGTACCCACTTCCTCCCCCTCGCGCCGCTGCTGCTCTTCCAGACCAAGAACTTTTGGCTATTGTTTTACTTTTTGAGACAGGGTCTCACTATTTCAGGCTGGTCTTGAACTCGCTGTGTAGCTGAAGAATTCTTTTCATTTGAGTCTCCTGTACCTGTCTTCTGAGAGCTAGGATTGTGGTTGTGCACTGCCACATCTGGCTTATGAGGTACTGAGGACCAAAGCGAAGGTCTCGTCGTGCATGCTAGACAAGCACTCTGTCAGCTGAGCTACATCTCCAGTCCCACCAAGCACTTCTTTTAAAAGTGGTTGTTTCTGAGTATATGCAACAATAGTAACAAAAGATAATTTCTTCGACTTTCAGTTGCACAATAAAAAACACAAAGCCGGTCACTTATAGGAAAAGCCTACCCTGCACTAAGGAAAGATGAGCGTCAGTACCAGCCTGGGGACACCCCTGATCACCTGTCAGCCTGGGCCACCTCTGTCCAGTCCACTTTCTAGCCATGACCTCAGGAGAGCAGGCTGCGCTTACCACACACCTCCACCCCAACCCTACACAGGGCCTGGTGCTCGGGAATCCCATAACCGTGCACCCTCATGAGTCCCAGGAAGGCTTAGGAGCTGAAGAGAGGCCACTTACGTTGGTATGTCTGAGAACACCAGGAAACAGCCCACCAGGAAGACCACTGTGCCCACCACTGCGGCAGGCAGGAGCCAACCAGTGTAAAACCCTGAAAGGAGACACAAGAGTCCAGCTGTTAGAAATTGGGTGCCCTGGGGACATATTTGCTTCCTGGAACTCAGGCTTAGCCCAGTGGGTACTAGAACATCTGGAAGGATACTGAGAGACTCAGGAGTCTCCCCTGGCCACTGCCCTTGACTCTGGACTCTCTCACCACACTGGCTAAGTAGCAGTGTCTGTCTGTCTCCATCTCATGGGGTCTTCCATCTCCTAGTATTGTCCCCCCCAGCACTTGCCGACCTCCAACCAACTGTTCACTGATGTCATTCTGAGAGCTCGGGGTTCATTGCAGTTTAAGCCCCAGAGAAGGTGTGGGTCATTCTGGACCCTCCCTTCCCCCA